>NC_025696.1:5857222-5947225 GCF_000633955.1 Camelina sativa | reverse complement strand
TTCTCTATTTTCTTCAATTTTATTCCCCCGGGAAAATAAAAAGGTCTGATAAACATATCTATTATAGTGTTTTTTTATTGGGTAAATAATTAAGAAACATATTATTGACAATGACATAAGGAAAGGAGAACATTATAAAGGGTGGAGTGGACCGAAATAATGGAATAATTTTTTTTTTTTCGTGTATGGCACACAATGCAAGAGCATATCCACCCTGTTAAAAACAATGATGTTGCCATACTTGGATTTTTTGGGAATTAATAAAATTAAAAACTCTACTGTATTTGTTCTGTTTGTGTAAAAACTCACTATGGTAATTTTTATGTCAATATGCAAATACCATTTTTAACTGGGAAAAACGTTATTTTTATTTATTTATGATTATTTAGTATTTATAAAACTAGTTTCAGTAATAAATTATTATATATTGTATTTTTTTTCTTTTTATTGTTGACTAGATTTTTTTTTTTTTTTTTATTGGATGCTCCTCTTAAATCGTGTTATTTATTAATTTTAAGAGCTCAAAGGTTTTCTCAAAGAGTCCACGAACGAACCAAAAGCTCACAAAGAGAAGAAGAAGCAGAAGAAGTAGAGAAAAGAAAAAACAAGCTCGTCTCATCTCATCTCGCCGGAGAAGAAGAATAAAGATGTCGTGGCAATCATACGTCGATGACCATCTCATGTGCGATGTCGAAGGTAACCACCTCACTCACGCCGCCATCTACGGCCAAGACGGCAGTGTCTGGGCTCAGAGCGCTAATTTCCCTCAGGTTCAGTTCTTCTTCTCTTTCTTCTTCTTCATCTTTCTTCCGATCCTTTTTGTTTCTTCAATTTAGGTCATCGATCTGATTCCATCTCCTGATTTTATTGTGATCCGATCTGAAGAAAACTTGGATCTGGTTTTGATTTGCTACCTCTGTCTTGTTCTCTTTGAAAAATCTGATTTTGTATCTCACTGATTGAATCGAGTTTGATTCTTAGATTCTCCATATGTAAAAGGATCTTGTCTGTTGGTAGTATCATTGCTTTGCTCAATAGGGTTGAAGAAGCTAATTGCTTTGTTTTTTTTTTTTTTTTTTTTGTGGTTTTTGTTTCATGTTATATAGTTGAAGCCTGCTGAGATAGAAGGAATCAACAAAGACTTTGAAGAACCAGGACATCTTGCTCCAACTGGGCTATTTCTTGGCGGTGAGAAGTACATGGTTATCCAAGGTGAGGCCGGAGCCGTCATCCGAGGCAAAAAGGTAGTAATGTTTGAAGTTGAACTCGAGAAGATATGATGAACCAAACGATCAGTCTTTTTTGCTTTTTTTTTTTGTTATCAGCAGCAAGTTTTAATGTTGATGCTTACTTCTTGCAGGGACCTGGTGGAGTCACTATCAAGAAGACTACTCAAGCTCTTGTCTTTGGCTTCTATGATGAACCCATGACTGGAGGCCAATGCAACTTGGTCGTTGAGAGGCTTGGTGATTACCTTATTGAGTCTGGTCTCTAAGTTCATTACCAATATTGCTTTAAAACCCAATATCATCAATTTTTATGGTTCTTCATCACTACAGAAGACACTCTCTTCTGCCATGTATTCTGTGATTTGATTGTTGTTGTTGTGCATCAAACAAATTTTTACTCTTTAGAAGAACAAAGAAGCAATCATATTTGTTATGGTTTTTGATCTTTTGATTCACCTCCCTCCTATGATGGCTTTGATGTTTTCTCTCTTCCTTGTACTACTGTATTTCATATCGTGTATCTCTGGTTTTCGATTTCAGTAATGAAATAATTACGGTTTGGTATACAAATTTGAGTTTCTGAAGTAGGTCTTGATCATTCCTTTTCGATCAGCTCATAAATTTTGACACGGCTCAGGTTCTTTTAGATTGCATTTTGAACCACACAGATACATCACCAAGCTCGACATTTAGGTTATGCAGTGGAAGAAATTACTCGTTCAACAGTTGGGCTAAATTCTAGTTTAGTTCACTACTCAAAAACTTCAGACAAAAGAAGGCAACAGTGCATTCATGTACACACTTGTCACCACAAACAAACTACAAAACACGGCAACAAAACAGAGATTGCAACGGAGATCACCGTCTGTCTGGATGCTTCATTGGTTGACGAAGGCGAAGCCAAGGGCGAATTAATGGCAGTTATATTTCCTGTGATATCACCCGCCATTGTTCTGTTAAATCTGCAAATGTAACAACAACAACAACAACAACAACATCAGCAAATAAGATTTGTTTGTATGGTTGCATGGTCGCTAGATTGAGTATACCAAGAGAGAACTCTCACCCGGTGGTAGCCGGAGCAATCATGTACAAACAGTTACCATAACCTGCAATTTTTTAGAGCTCAAATGAGACTACTGTGGCTTCACCATTTACTCTATACATATGTTTTGTAATGTGTATGTATGCAACTACTTACTTGGGTCCTTGTCAACTTCAACGCTGGCTCCATTAAAGCTGCAATCTATGCTGCTTGCTCCACTCTGCTGGTAATAAGTATTGAATGCATACGATGCGTGTGAGAGAACAGTGTCTGGTTCGAAGCAAGGTTGGTCTGGTTGCACAGCGGAACAATCAACATTCCCAGGACCGCAAGCCCAGTCCAATGCTGTCTGCAGTTCCGTCACTGAAGCCTGTGAAGAAGCAATACACCATTTCTTGGTTCCTCCTACTACTACTCCTCCTCCTCCTCCTCCAATGATCACTGTCGAGTTACCATTGTTAATAGGACTGGAACTTGGACTTGGACTCGTACCCGTGGTAGCATTTGTTGGAGAAACAGGTGTAGAGTTCTCCCCAGTGAAGTCTAAAGCGTAAACATTTGTTCCATTTGCGTAGAACATTCCCCAGTTCCTCTCAGATTCTATCCCTGGCTTCCGGTTCTCATTAAACAAGGAGAATAAGTACACATCTGTCTCTTCCCCAGGCTTTGCAGGAGTACCTAACCAAAGATAACAAATCAGTTTATAAAATGTTTCTGAAGGTCACAACTTTGGTTTCATAAATAGGTTACCTGGATCACCAATGACATGGCGGATAAGGTTGGTATTGTAAGCCAAAGCGTTATCAGGAGTTGCAGCTGTTTCTTTAGGCGAGCCTTTACTCGGCCACCCTGACTCAGTGACCATAACCTTAATAGTCTTAAAGTTCATAGCCGTCAAGACGAAATAGATAGCGTCAAGCTGAGCATCAAACATGTTGGAGTAAAGCAAACCAGTGGCAGAATCAACAACTTGAGAAGATGACTCGAATAAAGCATACTCCAACGGAATCTTTTCAGTTGAGTCTCTATAAGCATAATACGGATACAAGTCAATCATAAAGGGAGACTCATTCTCAACCAAGAACTCAAGCATTGGTTTCAAGAAAGCTGAGTGTTTCTTGCTGAAAGAAGCAGACGAAGGAGGGAACGAGCGTGACAAGATAGCAAGTGAAAACGAGCTCGAGATCTTGATCTTTTTGTCCAAACCAGACTTCTTGAGAGCGGTGTGAATGTTTCGCATAGCAGGCAAGACTAGACCAGTGGCATTGTCTGGTGCTTCGGTTACTTCAAGACCGACTGAAATCGAAGTGATTTTGGTAGATGGGTAATAAGGGATGATGTTGTTGGTAAGCCAAGTGTCTACATTGGATTGGAACTGAGCAAATGCAAGTAGGTCAGCGTTAGGGACACCAATCATAAGCTCGATGCCAGTGTTTGCAAAAGCTTTGAGAACATCAATGTTGGCGTCGTAGATTCTAACAAATTTGATGTTGAGATGTTGGATTAGCTCAGATACTCTGTTTGGACTCGGGAGATTATCAGCATTTCTTCCGTAACATATCCCAATCTTACTCGCCATACCAAAATCTGCAACAAATTTTCATAAAAGACATTGAGATTTTCTTACAAATCCACAAAACAAATCTCAAAGCTAACAGATTCGAGACTTTAAGACAAGAACTACAGTGAAACAGAGATTAACAAAGTAAAGCACCAAACTTTAACATTAAGAAGACAAATCTAGGTAATTAATGCAACACAGAGGAGAGAATCAAAAGGTAAAAAATGGAAGATACCCAAAAAGGCAAGAATGGAGACACAAATCCAGAAGATTAGCTTCACCCTTTTATCCATTTCAATCTCTAAAGGCTGAAGCTTTCAACTTCACTCTCAAGTGTTTTGTTCTACTCAAATAAAACCCAGAAGTGTGTTTTAAAGAAAGAGTTAGAAAAGAGAGCACCGACTACTTTAAGTGGAGTGACGCAAAGAGAGAGAGATTTAGAGAGATAGAGAGAGGTCACTGGAAGGTATACTACGTTGTGTGCTTTTCTATATCAGACAAGAGTTCGGATTCCAGCTCAGAAATATACAATTGGGTTTATAGAAACGTCTCGATTCCGTGAATTAAGCAAAAACATGTTTTGCTCTCTCTCTCTCTCTTTGGCCACTGTTGTAGTAGATTTTTACTGCTTCCGAGGAAAAAAAAAAACTCTTTTTGATTTTTGAGGAAACGAAAATAAAAATAAAAATAAAATAATATTTAAAAAAAAAAAAAGTAAATGGGTTCCAGTGCAAAGAGTACTACAGACAGAACAGAACACAGTGCTCTGTTTTTTTTTTTTTTTTCTTTCTGTTTTGTCTTTATTTAACGGTCCAATCTTCACTCAATGCATTTTTTGTATTTACCAATATAATTTGCAGCAAGTCACTCGGTGTATTTACTACTCGAAGATGATGCCAAATTTTTTTTAAGATGTAATTAATTGATTGATACACAAAATATTATGAAAGTATCCAAAAATCATATTTATCAGGATGATGGCTAGTGGCCACCAGGTTAATCATCAGCTTCTTTGATTTAGCCATTAACTACAGCGAATCATCATCTTGTAAAAACGATGGTGGACTTTCTTGATTCTTTAAAATTTGACTTTGAAAAAAAAATGATAAAAATGAAAACCAAAGTCTTTTTTCAAGTCATCATTATTAATTAACTTTGGTAAAAAAAAAGTAGAAACATGTATTTGCAACTAACTTAGTTAACGATGAACATGACGTATATGAGCAAGTATATTCATTAGAAAAAGCACCATTAATATGTCTTTATAGATAGATGATGCGCACTAAACAATTTCATGTACAATATTTTTGTTTTCTGTTCTTAACATGGGATAAGTTATCCTCAATTTGTAAAAAGACACCTATTTTGTAAGTTTTAATTGTTAATGATTCTAGATAAGTACTCGTACTATAATACTGGTTAAATTTTATTTTCTACAAAATTTTGTATATTTTTTATTTTAAAATAAAATTTGTATATGTTGTATTAGGTTATATATGTGAAGTTATTTCAACAATGTATATTCTACATCATGATTTGATTGTCATTAAGACATAATTTTGTAAATGTGTTTTTTAAAAAGCGAGTTATTATATTATGAGTAATTTAATATATTGTTATACTTTTTGTTTTAATATACTTGGTTTATTGAAATTCTTTCATATTATAGTGACATATTATTGACATTGCTATAACAAATCAATTTAGAGTGTTTATAGTTTCTAACTTTTATATCGAGTTTCAATATATGAAAAATATTTCGAAATAAATTATTTAAAGTTTATTATATTATTTAAAATTATAAAATTCAACAAAAATATAAAATTGAATTTAAATAGTCAAATTATGACCCGTTACTCAGTAAATTTTTTAATTCAATAGATATTATTTTTAAAGAATAATATTACTAAAACTTGAATATTTTATAGATTAAACCATTTATATTTGTTTTCAAAAATTCAGCTTATGTTATATCCAGAAATAAAACTTTTTCTTAATAATAATAAATAATATGATAATTTATTTGTTTCACAAAATAGAATCATATAGGAAAATGAGAGGTGAAATATAATGATAATTAACAAATTAATATGTTAAGTTAGATATCAAAAGATTTTATTTGATGAATAATTTAACAAAGGTAATTAATATGGTAAGTTAGATGATATGATTCTTTAGAATATTCTCTTTATATTAAGATTTTCTGTATAACCTATTTGTAACCAATTAATCTATCAATTAATGTATAACCTATTTGTAACAAACTTATTAAAATTATATAGTTGTACTTCCATTTTATTATAAAGGGGAATTTGGATTTTTAACCAATGTAATTATATTCAACAAAATAAACAAAAACCACGGCCAAGTGCCAACAAATAGAAATTGGTCCACTACGTACGTACGTACAATGGTTTTTGGGGTATATTTTAGGATTTTTTTCCTTTTATTTAAGGTTATTTTTAAGAATAATTGATAAAAAAATAGTTTTTGCGATTAAAAAAAAGATTAAGCTCGTTGCTTAATTTTTCCAAACCCTAATTATATAACTTCTTCCCCACCGCTTCCTTCCACTCCAGTTTTCTGCCGATCGATCATGATCCGCAAAGAGGTTCAAGAGATGAAGAAGAATAAGAATAAGAGCCCTCATGATCAGCCACTGACGCTTTTGTCTCTTCCAGAAGAAATCTTAGAGAACATCCTCGCACGTATCTCTAAATGGAATTACCCTAATCTCTCTCTTGTCTCCAAGAGATTCCTCTCACTTCTCTCTTCTCCCCAAATCTACACGACTCGATCTAACATCGGAACCACAGAACCATGCCTCTATTTCTGCTTAGAATCGTCTAAGAACCAATTCTTTGACTGGTACACTCTTTGGATGAAACCTTCCGAAACCCTAACGAATGATGGTGACGATGATATTCTTGGTGACTATTCATTGGTTCCGGTACCTTGTTATCCCCATCCTCATTGTGTACCGTATGATTCCACTATAGCTGTTGGTTCGGAGATCTACCTAATCGGTGCACCCTCCGAATCACCACCGACTTCAGCTATTCGTATCCTTGATTGTGGGAGTAACACGTGGCGTGATGGCCCCAGTATGATGGTTGCTCGGGAGTCTGCGCATGCATTTTTTGTTGATGGGAAAATATATGTAATGGGAGGTTGTGGGAAGGACGAGTCCATGGCTTGGATGGAAGCGTTAGACATAAAGACTCAGACTTGGAGTTCTTTGCCGAGCATGGAGACTCAGCCGACGAGTTAAGTAGCAGCGAGGAAGAGTTAGAAATCAGTATGCTGGAAGTGGAAGGAAAAATTTACGCAATGGATGATATGAATAACTATGCCTGTTGTGATATGAAAAAACATACATTGGAAGTTGTTAAAACGCACTCGAACAAGATGTTGATATATGGTTGGTGCGTGATAGAGAATGTAGTATATTGTTATACAGACTCCAATATTTGCATGTGGTATGAGTTGAAGAGTAGAAAATGGAGAGAGGTCAAGGGTTCGAATTTGGAATTATTGCTTGGGCAGGATACATGTTGCTTAGCACCAGGGTATGTGCTTGATTTAGTTAACTATGGTGGGAAGCTTTTAGTTTTGTGGATGACGGTTCACATAGACAACGCAAAACAGATAAAGAGAATCAGGTGCGCAAAGATGGGGTTAGAGAAGAGCCATGGAGGTGAGGTTTGGGGTAAGATGGAGTGGGCTAATACTCTTCTTACGGTTCCAGAGTCGTTTCAATTCTTGAATAGTTGTGTAGTAGTTTCGATTTGATCAGTCTTAAAAGAGTGGGCTAATACTCTTCTTACGTACTTAAAGATTTGATTTCCATGTCACAGGTTTAATAACTTATACTATATTTCCGGCCAAGTGTGTAGAAAATAATTAAGTGTTTCAGTTGCTTTGAACAAAATATTACAAGATGAGAACAAGCGTGTCATGTTTGTGCAACTAACTTGTAATTCTTAACAAGTCATTCATAGAAGCTTTGAATGTATTCAGGGCATTGTTGGATTCGACATTAGTTTAGTGGCAATGGTATTGGTGAGTGAGTTCTTGCTTGTGTTTTTCTTCTGTTCATATTGTGGCCAATTTGATAACAACACAGCCAATTTGATAACAACACAGACTCAAGGTTCCTCCTATCTTAACTGATTCCTCAAAGCTTTGAGTTCCCATTTTGTCTCAAAGTCTTTTTTTTTTGTAATTAATATTCATCAACAGCCTGTGATACTTGATTACATGTTGTCCTTATCTCACTTCTCCTTTTATTTTCTTCAGTTTATTGACATGTATATTGTTTTGTAATGGAAGTGTTACAATTGTTGGTGCAGTTTGTCTCGTAGATTGTCTGGTTGGTCTTTATATGGCTTGTCCTTCTCTATATGTTCTGTAATTTTTTCCTTTTTATGTTTAGGAGAGCATGATGATGATAGACGTGTAGTTGGTACAATTAGGAGATATATACCAGTTGATACTCGAATTGATGCTGAGAAACTGAGCTTGGTTGGACGAATCTGGTAATTTATGTTTCCTTTGTTGTCTGACTAAAGTTACTTAAAACTATAGTTATCTTCTCTGATTAAGCCATTAAATACAGCGAATCATCATTTTGTAAGGTGGACTTTCTCTTGATTCTTTAAAATTTTGACATTGAAAAAGCTAGAATAAGTCAATTTTTTTCTTTTTTTCTTTTCTGTTTAAGATACGTGACAAAAATGAAAATCAAAGTCTTTTCTCAAATCATCATTATTAATTAACTTTGGTACAAAGAAGTAGAAACATGTATTTGCAACGGACATATATGATTCCATTGTTCGGATATTGATCATATAATTCATTTAATTCTTCTCCAATCGACATATATGATTCCATTGTCCGGATCGGATATCCCTTATTTAATATTTCAGAAGTACATGATTCTTTTTTTTATATATATAATAGAGATATATATGATTTTTTGGTTATAAACTTATGACATTCATGATTTAAGTGTATCATAATATACACAGATTAGTTTGATTTTTGGTAATTAGGAATAATATGCATTTAGTTAATTATAGTAACATATAAAATCAATTATAGGTAACATTAAAAGATAAAGAAATCTTTCAACTTAATTAAAGCAAACATATGTAATTCTTCTTTTACTTCTTTTTTTGTCATCAGATAAAAACAAAGTAACAAAAGTTTGAACAATAGCAGAAAAAACCAAAGAAAAGCCAACTACAACTAACTATAATACCTCGCCCCTCACTTGATCATGAAGCCAATTAAGAAGGCCCTCTAAGTGAAAGGTAAGACTTAAACCAACCATCTCTTGTAACACTTGATGCAATCGCCATCGCAACCTTATTAGCAGTACACGCAGCTGAGTAGCATCTCCACGAAGAGAATTTAGACAAAGCCGTGAGAATCTCATTTAAAACCAGATGGAACCGTGGCCAAACTTTGGGGTTATTAACAGCCTCGATAACCATAGCATTATCCATTACAAACTCCACTTTAGGCATCTGCAAGATCAAAACCGCTTCTATTGCCCACAAAAAGGTGCGCAATACCGCAAGAAACCGTGAATCAGAGGCAGTAAGAGCATGCCTAGCATGGTATAAAACCTGGTCTTCGTAATCTCTCACGATCCAAGCACCACCCGACAAGCAAGAACTATTCCTCAACGATCTTCTTTTACTTTTATTTGATTTTATATTTAAATTATTATATAATATATTTATTTAATAAAATTTATGATTTTTTCTGCATATGATGTAATTTAAACTTTTTTAAACGGACATATATTTCTCAACTTGTGAACAAAAAAATGTATAAAATGTTTAAACCACAGTGTCCTGTTGGTTAAAATCTAAATCTATTATACTAAATCTTACAAAATAGATATTATTTCATAAGTCATATTTAGAACATGATTTCATGACATATTGTTTCATTCATCCCGAAAGAAAAAAAACTTTTAAAAAAAGATAAAACAATCACATATATAGTAATTTAAATAAAAATTACAAAATAAAAAGAATAAATTTCAACTTGTGCTACAACACGGGTCCAATTCTAGTTAGTTTTGAAAATTTTATATATTACTAAAAATATTACTCATTTACTCAAAACTTAAAATAAAGTTTTATTCTATTTATTTATTGGCACTAATCTTTTATATTTATCAAATTTAGGATTTTTCCTTTTTTTTTTTTGGATTTTTCCTTTTCTTTTTAAGGTTTTTTTTAATAAAGAAAAGAATCAGTTTTTGAAACTAAAGAAAAGCGAAAGCTTGTTATCTAATTTTTCCAAACCCTAATTATATAACTCCCCACCGCTTGCTTCCACTCCAATTCTCTGCCGATCATGATCCGCAAAGAAGTTAAAGAAACGCAGAAAGAGACGAAAAAGAATAAGAATAAGAGCCCTCATCAGCCACTGACGTTTTTGTCTCTTCCAGACGAAATCATAGAGAACATCCTCGCCCGTATCTCTAAATGGAATTACCCTAACCTCTCTCTTGTCTCCAAAAGATTCCTCTCAATTCTCTCTTCTCCTCAAATCTACACGACTCGATCTAACATCGGAACCTCAGAACCATGCCTCTATTTCTGCTTAGAATTGCCTGACCAATCTCCTGAATGGTATACTCTTTGGATGAAACCTGCCAAAACCCTAACGGACGATGGTGATGATGATAATGATATTTCTGACGAATTTTCATTGGTTCCGGTACCTTGTTATCCCCACCTTCATTGTGCAACGTACGTTTCCACCGTAGATGTTGGTTCGGAGATCTACTTATTCGGTGCATCCTACGGTGAGACGCCATCTTCAGCTGTTCGTATCCTTGATTGTAGGAGTAACATGTGGCGTGATGGCCCCAATATGATGGTGGCTCGGGAGTGTGCGGATGCGTTTTTTTTTGATGGGAATATATATGTAATGGGAGGTTGTGGGAAGGACGAGTCCATTGCTTGGGTGGAAGTGTTAGACATAAAGACTCAGACATGGAGTTCTTTGCCGAGCCATGGAGCCGACGACGAGTTACGTGTTAGCAGCGAGCAAGGGTTAACAATCAGTATGCTGGAGATTTACGCAATAATAGATGATAAGAAGGACTATGCTTATGATCTGATAAAACGTACATGGGAAGTTGTAGAAACGCACTCGAACAATATTAGGAGATATACTTGGTGCGTGATAGAGAATGTAGTATATGCTTATACATACTCCAATATTTGCATGTGGTATGAGACAAAGAGTAAAAAGTGGAGAGAGGTCAAGGGTTCGAATTTGGAATTATTGCTTGGGAAAAAAACACCACCAGGGTATGTGCTTAATTTAGTTACCTATGGTGGGAAACTTTTAGTTTTGTGGATGACGTTTCACATAGACAACGCAAAACAGATAAAGAGAATCAGGTGCGCGAAGATGGCGTTAGAGAAGCATCATGGAGGTGAGGTTTTGGGTAAGATGGAGTGGGTTAATACTGTTCTTACGGTTCCAGAGTCGTTTGAATTCTTGAGTAGTTGTGTAGTAGTTTCGATTTGATGAGTCGAAAAAGATTTTTTATTTGAATAACTTTAACAAAATCTCTCTCTGGTTGATTACATTTGTTTTTGTATCAATTAATATATAATACAAAAAAATTGTTCAGTTCGCCACAGGCTACACCTTTGGAGACATAACATTTAAAATCAACTCGAGGGAATACAACACTCAAATGAGCTAATTTTCACAAATATTACATATATACAGCGGCCAAAGATTGAACACTTCTTCTTTGGATGAAAAACATTCTTTACAGCATTGGGTAGAAGCTATCTCATTCATTAGCTCATAAACCTAGCTTAACAATACCGACCATTCTTAAAAAAAGCGAAAACAACTACCATATGTCTAAGCTCTCGTTCTCATATTATGTGCAATATATTGGGCACATACCAAACTTTTTTCTTTAGGAGAGAAGTTATTGCTACATTAAATCTCATTTTCAATACCAATTTTTGACAAGTTATCGATTATTTTCTCAACCCAATATATTATTAAAATACAAAATTGAGTGATATATATTAATGTAGCTAGGTTTGAACTTTCATTATAAAAAAATTGAGTGATCCGTGAAGCACCCGTCAGGATCGAACGAATGGTTAAGTGGTCACCTCCAGTGACAGGTTTTTTTGAGCTGAATACGGATGGTGCTTCACGCGGGAATCCAAACTTGGCAACGGCCAGAGGGGTGATGCGGAATGAGATGGGTGAATGGTGTGGAGGTTTTGTATTGAATGTGGGGAGATGTTCATCGTCGTTGGCAGAGTTGTGGAGGGTATACTATGGACTGTATATCGCGTGGGAGCGTCGGATAGAGAGGCTGGAACTAGAGGTGGATTCGGAGATGGTGGTGGAGTTTTTACGGACAGGAATTGGTGAGTCGCATCCGCTGTAGTTCGTGGTACGTCTGTGCTGTGGCTTTATTTGAAGGGACTTGATGGTCCGTGTTACACACGTGTATAGGGAAGCTAATCGCCTTGCAGATGAATTAGCGACCTATGCGTTTACTTTACTTTTAGGATTTCATAAGTTTGACATACTCCCAGAAGTAGACCTGTGTGTCCTCCTAATGTTGTTTTGTAATTTTTACACTTTAGTTAATAAATAACTAGGAGGTTTTCTCCTGGTTTCTCAAAAAAAAAAAAAATGAAAAATTTTAGTAATTTACGAGATTAATAATCTTGTTTTGTTTGCTAATGCAATTATGGTAATATTATTATTTTTTGTTTTAAAGTCAATCTTCTGTACCTTTTAAAATACCAATTATTTTGGTTTATCTTTTGGGTATTTTTTTTCTATGTTACTTTTTTAAAATACTCTTTGATGGTGTCTATTTTCAAAAATACCCTTTTTAATATATAATGACAAAATTATAAATCCTAAACCCCAAATAGTAAACCCTATTCCTTAAAAACTATACCTTAAATGTAAATTGAAAACCTCAACCTAAAAAAACAAATTCTAAAAATTAATTTAACATAGAGTAATTATGTAAAATAGGACAAAAATAAAAATATTCAAAAAATATATTTTGAAAGGTATTTTTAACAAATTCTCTTTATCTTTCTACTAATTTCCTCGTATCTATGTCTTACTTCGTTTCCGTCCATTACATTGATTTCGAGTTTTATTTTAGAGTATCGTATTATATGTTCAATGCTTAATGGGCTCATTTTAATAGTTGATTAATAAAAAATTTATTTTTCAATTATAAGAAAAGTGAAAGCTCGTTTGTTAAACCTAATTTATAACTTTTTCCTCTCCTTTCTTCTCCAAATTTCGCCGACCATGATCACCGAAGAAGTTGAACCACCACATAAAGAGGAGGAGACCGAACCTCAGGCACTGACATTTTTGTCTCTTCCAGAAGAAATCATAGAGAACATCCTCGCACGTATCTCTAAATGGAATTACCCTAATCTCTCTCTTGTCTCCAAAAGATTCCTCTCACTTCTCTCGTCTCCCCAAATCTACACGACTCGATCTAACATCACTTCTCTCGTCCGCATAGCAGTTCAGGAAAATGCCGCTTGATTATACAAATGCTCACGACATTCTAACATGTCTCAGTATTCTACCATATCGACTCTATGCTATAAAGAAAGGAAAACACATGGGTGTTGTTTGAACATCACACAGCATGACCACCATGTCAATAAGCTACAATCTCAATGGGCAGATCACTATCTAACTTGACTAGATGACTTAGTTTGATCACCAAATATGCAGAACACAAGTATCATGGGAGATTTGCAGAATAAAGTGTCACCAGATAGAGAATATTAGGACATACTACAAGATACGGTCTGGCTGCTTAATATCAACTAGCATGTGAATATGAGAACGCATGAAAATAGAAGGCTTGCTTACCCTGCAATAAAGCTTGAATTTTGTGTAGTAAAGACTGTCCGCCATGACGACTATAGCATGTCTCCTCTTCATTGAAAACCACTGGAGAAGATGATTATAAAGACGCACAGGAAAATATCAAGCATCAAATAGAATCAACTGGAAAAGAACTAAGAAGCAAAGGGAGGGACGATAATTAAAGATACCATAAAGAGAAAAAATGTCACATACATGACTACAATAAAAAATGACCATTGTTTTTGTCTGAACTGTAAAATCACTTCTATAAACTTCTAATATAAACACTTTGCAGGAAGAAGAAAGGCGAAAATCTGATATCTTAACACATAACACATAAACGCATACCTGTGAGCCTTTCCGAGTATCCTTCTTTTCAACCTCCGGCAGCATACGTTGTGGATACCGACCAGATCCATGGGGACCAGGATCCTCAAAACTGAAAATATGCAAGATGAAGATACTTAACACCAGAAGAGAAGACGAGATAACAGCAAGACATAAAACAGATTCAAACGCATGAGTAAACTGTAGCATAATAAAAACAACTTACCAATCAATGAAGCTGAGATTAGCGAACATCAAGTGATTATAGATATAGTTAAAGTCGAATAGCCGTACACAACTGCCAAATAACAAGAAAGAAGATGGTAAGGGTAGAGATTATTTAAGCATTAACAAAGACCACCTTAGGATATTTAATATCAAAGAGAGGAGGATTCAATCACCTATCTGAAAGCAACACAAAGTGTTGATTGGTCAGGATCAACGAGAGCATGAGCTAATAGCCTTCATTCTGCATCAACCATGGATATCTGACCCCAAGAAACCTGCACAAGATTAACATAATAAAGCTACCTCACAACTAATAACAAAAATCACAAAACCGACTAGATAGTGTAGTCAGACAGCCTCATTTACCTTATGACTGTGAATATCTCGATCGACCAACAAAATAGCTGCTTGCATGTACAGGACTTTTCTTTGACATAGATTGTATATTTGTCCTCATGACCCTGAGTCAACAAAATCCACCATTCCGTCATACGTTTGACAAAGTTACATCTCTAAGAAACTCAACCTGATTAAAAAAGGGGGAATTCTTACACGGAGGAACACCTCTCAAAGAGGCTCAAAAGGCAGCGGTCCTGGTGTTAAGAACATGAAGGCTATCTTAGGATTCTTTATCTTAGATTGAGGTAGGTTCAGAATTTCATTCATCACAACTCACTGTCAGTCAATTCCCTCCAAGGCACAAACAAAAACTGTTGGTATAACGGACATCCAGGACCAGAAAACATGTAGCACGCCACAGAATTCCGGCCGGGGAGGATATACGAATGGGGTGATGACAACAACCGCAACCAGTTGAAGTATCAAAACCATCTTCTTAAACAATCTGCTCACTGATTCTAGTGCCAATTCTTTAAACACATACATTAAAATAGCTCCTAACCTTTTCCAAGTGCCAACCAACATATTACATCGTGGCTTCAACATGTGTATCTTTTCCCGGTTTGTTGTCGTATCAAATTAATGGAACTCACAAGTTTGAATCCATAGATTTCCATGAAAATGTATTTATGTCATTTAAACATTCAGAAGCAGAAATAAAGATGTCGTAAAGAAAGGGATAAGAAAACAACATATAGTAGCTAGTCTTCGCAGATTTTGTCACACATGACTAGAGATATTATACTAAGATTCGAACCAGATTTCATTATAAGCATTCAATACCAAGCATCTTGGAAGTTGCATTAGTTTAGGCTAGTAGTAGCTAATGCGGGTCCCTGCTCTGGAACGAGAGCACATGATGGTACCTGGGTTTCTTTGTCAAAGAGCGACTTCCACAAATCGAAAATGCTGGACTCCATTGCATCCCTAGCAAACCCGTGCGCCTCTGAAGCATCCTTGGTAGAACTCAACTGCTCCTCTAACTTCTTCAGCGATTCTTCAATGACCCGCGTGGACTCGCGGCCATACCTAAACCCTTTTCCAGTTCTGAGATTCTTAACAAGGAGGTCCAGATCTCTTATTCCCACTCTCAAAGTCGCCCACGTCGTCATAATCAGTCTGCGGTGGACCGACTGGCTACCTTTGTAATACAATAGCTTCTTTGGTATGATATGTTTTGAGTAGACATCACGAACAACACGATATAGCCTTTCCCCCACGGGGCTATCAGGTTTCAGGTCCCTTCTGTCACTATACATCGATAACTGGTAGAAGAATGCTACCATAGTACGAAGGTCATCACAGAGCAAGAACATTATTTCAGCCACATGTAGCGAGAGATCAACACCTAGTCGCAAAACCTCCTCTTTCAGCTCCTGCATTGCAAAATCATTCCTGCGCGCGCAAAAGAGGAAAAGCAAAAAAAGATGCATGAAGGCTTTTGTTTGTAACCTGAGGAGGGTTGAATTGTAAAACTCAGTAAGAAAATGTTACGTACTGACCCTAGAATATAAGGAGAAGGTGCGGGCAGCCTCACTATCTCGC
This sequence comes from Camelina sativa, assembly GCF_000633955.1. NCBI lineage: Eukaryota > Viridiplantae > Streptophyta > Magnoliopsida > Brassicales > Brassicaceae > Camelina > Camelina sativa. The sequence continues at coordinate 5,930,961 of NC_025696.1, read as the reverse complement.
TTGGCCTGTATTTACCAACAAGAATAGGCTGAAATAGGTCGTCTAGGGTTGTCACAGAGAGAGACTCATCAGCAGTGTCAACGAAGAGAGACTTCCACAAGAAAGAAATGTTAGACTCTATCGCCTCCCTCGCAAACCCGTTCGCCTCTGACACATGTTTTGCGGACCTCAATTTATCCTGAAGCGTCTTGAGCAGTAGCTTGAATTTTGCAAGAGCCGAAGAGAGTAGTCGATCATCAAAGTAGCAATCTTTCCTTCTGAGAAGGAGAACAAGGCGATGCAAGACCATGACCCCTTCAGCAAAATCCTTCCAAAGGGTCTTGATCAATCCAAACTGAACCGAGTAGGCAACATCCTCCTGGTAAACTCCATTCTTGGGTTCGATATGTTTAGAGTATACCTCACCAAAAACATGGACCAGCCTTTGAGACACGGGAGAGGAGCGTGGTACTATGCGTATCCATAACGTGTAGCCGAACCACAACAAAGTACGAATGTCATCACACAGCAAGAACATGGATTCAGCTACACAGAGTGAGAGGTCAACTCCTAGTCGTATGACCTCCTCTCTCATGTCCTCCTTAGCAGAGAACGTCCTAGAGTTCGAACAAAAAAATATATCAGACGTTTTGTTTGTTTGTAAACAGAATAAAAAGAGACAACTTAGCATCACATTGTCTTACCCTGTACCGTATGGATAGAATCTGAAGAAGTTCGAATTAGGACGGAGACCACGAGAGCAAGAAATTGATGACATCCTCCCTCTGATCAGGGATAATTCAAAAAAAAAAAAAAAAAAAAAAAANATACAATATGAAAATAAAGACAACTTTGGAAATCATGAAAACGCATTTGCAACTAGGGAAAACGGGGAGAAGAAACCCTAGAAACAGATCATATCTTTCATCATCCACAACTTTATCATATTCCCATTTGAAACAATAAAATATATTTACTGTAGGAACGTACCACTCACCTCCAACTCGTAGTCCTTGTAGACACAAAATCTCTCGAGAATTCTAAGCTCTTTTTTCCTTTTTTTCCTTTCTTTTTCTCTGCGAGGAGGAAGAATATGCAGATAAACATCACTACGGAGGTTCTTTATATCATAATTGATGTTGGGCCTTTTGTCGGTTTATTCTAACCTTTGGGCCTCCGCCCACTTATTTATTCCGAGTGATTTCAAACCCTTTGAACCATCTACTGACTACTACTGTACTGTCTATATCTTTTTATCAAATTTCAGTTTTCTTTATAGAAATACTATAATTTATACCTGCGCACGCGCGAATTTTAATTTAAAATATTTTCTATCGATATAAATTCTTGATCTCAAATATAACCATTCAAACTTTTGAGTATAAATCTATATAAACACTTAACTTACTTTACTAAGTGATATACAACATATATATCGTTGAAGATAATAATTTCTTTATCATATCTATTTACGCGGCATTTTAGTTTAAACTTTTTATCAATAAAAATCATTGAATATATATATATATATATAATCATTTGAACTTTAGAAGATAAATATATATAAGCGGCATCCTTATTTTACTAATCAATATATAACATATATTATCTAGTAACGCAATATATCACAATATATCATATGGTAACAAAAAAATGACTTAAGAACTTCACTGGAAGAGTCGTCAATCTTCAAACGTTTTATCCCTAGAAGAGTTCATTCCATATTCATATCCCATGAAAACATTTTTTAAAAAATTCTAACATTGAATGTCGATCGTTGGTCTAATTATAGAGATCATTTAACTATTTCAATATCCCACATTAAATACAATATACAAGTTTCATGAACATTTTTAGTGCTATGTCTCTACAACGGGGTTGTTCAAATGCATCACCTACCATAATATAATTTTCAATCAAGTCAAGAATCCTTAGATGGTGAAACGATTAAACCTGACACTGAATTTCCGTTCACTAATCCAAGTTACATATTTTTCTAAAATTTCATATGTTATTTTCAGATGTTAATTTTGTGATGCAATCTCATATTCGTCTTCTCAAAAAAACATAGTGTACTTTAAATATGTTGTTTATGCCAATGTTTTGGGTTAAAAGCATTTGATAAATTGATGAAATCTCAAACTTGTTTTATATTTTACCTTTTTATCATGTTATAGAACTGTAACTTTAGTTGATAATGTCTTCTGAGATATGCTACACAAATCATATGTCACTTTATATAACGTCTTATATATCAATTTTTCTATATTTTGTGACCACTAATTTTGTTTTTTAGATGGATTATTTTTCAAGAGTCTTTTTCGTAGTTTTCCCAAAAAAAGTGTGACTCTTACAATGTCTTCATTTTTGATCAAATTTTTTAAGTTGAGTTGAGTAATTAATCTTTTGTTTTTCTTTACGTGAAACTTAATAATAAATATTTGTAGTATATGTTTCTTAGAAACTAATGTTTGACTTTAATTTTATTTTTATGTTTAGAATTTTATAAATACATTTACATAATTTTTCTTACTCCACCATGCATTAAAATCTTATACTTCCATTCTAAAACTCATTAACCCATTCAAAATTTTGAAATATGATCATTTTTTGGTTAAAATTTGAATATATAACATTATTACTAAAACAAATTCATAGTATTATTTTTACTATTTTCAAGTTTTCATTTATGTTACTTAATTCATTTTTCTATAGTTATTATTTACTTAAAATTTTATATTATTGTTTTTACTATTTTAAAATTTAATTAATTTTGCTTAATTCGTTTTTATTTATTTTTTACTACTATTAATTATAAGTAATAAATCTACATTGAATAAACATTTAAAATAGTAATTTTTAATGCAAAAAAATATAAATAACATTACTTAGGTGGATGATGATGTGGAGAAAGGAGAAAAGAGAAAAGTTATCTGTATAAATATAGATATCTGTATTTATGTTTAAATTAGTACGGCTTTTAGTAATAAAACCCCTCAAGTAAAGATAAATCATAGAAAAACCCTCAATTATATATTTAACAGAAAAACCCCTCAATTATATATTTAATGGAAAAACCCCTCAACTAAAAATCCGTTATATATTTAACAGAAAAACCCCTCAATTATATATTTAATGGAAAAACCCCTCAACTAAAAATCCGTTAATGTTTACCCCTCCATCTAATTAATTAAACAGATACAGTTAACCTGAAACGCAACCTTTTTCAGAAAAAAAAAAAAACGACATTTATACACACTTCTTTTTTTTTTCCACAAATCAATTATATTGATATCAAAAAGTGTTTACAAAATACAGAAACATTCCAATACAAACGTTGTACACAAATACATGAAATTGATATAATTTCAGTGAAGGAGTGGAAGTGACCCTGCTGTTATTTAGTCTTATAGGCAATAGATAACATCTGTTAAGTTCCCCCTTCACACACTTTTTATTGGCTATCAGCTTGGTGCTGAAACTCCAAAATGTCATTGACATTACTTTAACTAAAAAAAAAAAAATCTAATGTTGTTGGAAATGATTCTAGATCTTGTCGCCTTCTTGAGATCGATATACTTAATAATTCCGGCAAAGATTCTCTATGATGATTAAGAAAAATCCATTGTCTTCTCATCCATGATTATTTCCATAGTGTATGACGTCTCCAATGTCTCCTAAGACTACTCGAAAGTCCTTCATCTTTGTCTCCACCAAGTATAATAAGACCAAGAGGATTCTGAACACATTTTTGTTTAGACTTGTTTACATATGTGACTGTCTTTCTTTTAGTCACATTGTCGACATTTTTGTCAATCGACTCTGCTGTATATCTCTCTGATGCATCCCTTAGAAAATATAGAACCCCACCATCACCGGATATTGTTAGTGTATCCAATATATCACTACCATCAGTTGAATTCTTCGGGAAAGAGAGAATACCACTATCTTGAAAAACAGTTTGTGTTAAACACACAAACTCAACAAGGAGACCATCCACAAAATCAAGATAAACACGCTCATCCCCAATGGTGCAAAACAGATCAGATTCAGGCCGGATAAAATGTGAAGTCCCGTCACGATATGAATGAATTTCCAGATTCGATCCATAGAAAAACTAATTCCTTCAGCCACCGTGATTAAATTGTTGATTCCAGGATCAAAAACCCAAATGAAAATTCCATACGGAGACACTCACCGATTAATCGGACATTCCACCGGAAAAGGATTAACTCACCGGAAACAAACCTTCTACAAGGAAGGACATCACGATTCCACCGAACCGAAAGTACAAAGCATAAACAAATTTGGGGATGGCTTGGATCTGCATCGCTGGGATCAATTAGTGAAATTTGGTTGGTTCGATGCTTTTCCCAATCCAACAATGGAGCCATCAACGAGATCAAAGCCTGAATTGAAACCACTAAACTTAGACCATGTAACACCATCGTTACGAAGAGGCCAAAGACGTAACTTTCAAAACCACGATTTGCCATTATTGACTATCTAAAAACTTAACAAAAGAGAAATATGAGTAAGTCTAGAGGGTAGGAAGGGCCGACCGACGTCGGAAAAACCGACGCCGGTCGGAAGCGGTGAGGATTACGAAAGATTGTGTTGGATCGCTGAAAAGAAACTGCTCGATAGGTACTTTAGTTAAGATTTAAGAACAAGTCGCAAATCTCATGGTAGGAAAATGCGGGGACAATGTTGATATGAACCTTCACAAAACACGATTTGACAGGTTTCCCTTTTCTAATCTAAAAAAAGAGATAGATATTTATACACACTTCAACAGCACAATTTGTAACTGAAAATAATAAGATGTTTTTATACCCAAATTTAAATCCCAAAACCAAAACCTACATTGACGAACCCTAATTTATCAAAGTGAACCCTAACTTTTTTTTTGTGTGTAAATCATGAGAATGATTTTCATAGTAACTAGTGACAAAACCTCTTTATCTTCCTATACATTTGCAACCGATATATACATTGAGAATCTTATACTATTTCTAAAAAAAGTACTCATTTACTCAAAACTTAAAACAAAGTTTTTATTTGTTGGCATTGACCTTTATTTTGGATTTCTTTTTTAAACAATATAATTATATTCAACAAAATAAACAAAAACCAATGCCAAGAATATAAATTGGTCCATTACAATGGGTTTGGGGTATATTAGTTGTAATTAATTGATTGATACACAAAATATTATGAAAGTATCCAAAATCTATTTTATCAGGATGTCTAGTGGCCACCAGGTACAGCGAATCATCATCTTGTAAAAATGGTGGACTTTCTTGATTCTTTAAAATTTGACTTTGAAAAAAAAAATGACAAAAATGAAAACTAATGTCTTTTTTCAAGTCATCATTATTAATTAACTTTAGTAGAAAAAGGTAGAAACATGTATTTGCAACTAACTTAGTTAACGATGAACATGACGAATATGAGCAAGTATATTCATTAGAAAAATCACCATTAATATGTCTTTATAGATGGATGATGCGCACTAAACAATTTCATGTACAATATTTTTGTTTTCTGTTCTTAACATGGGATAAGTTATACTAAGTTATATGTAATTCATTAGATTCTTCTCCAATCCACATGTATATCATTCCATTTTTCGGATATTAATTTTGAAAATCGTATAGTTCTAAAAAAAATTACTCATTTTAAACAAAGTTTTATTTATTTCTTTATTGGCATTGACCTTTTATTTATAAAATTTGGATTTTTAACCAATGTAATTATATTCAACAAAATAAACAAAAACCACTGCCAAGTGCCAACAAATAGAAATTGGTCCACTACGTACGTACAATGGTTTTTGGGGTATATTTTAGGATTTTTTCCTTTTATTTTAGGTTATTTTTAATAATTGATATAAAAAAAAATTAGTTTTTGCAATTACAAAAAGCTTAAGCTCATTTTTCCAAACCCTAAATAGATAACTTCTTCCACACGGCTTCCTTCCACTCCAGTTTTCTGCCGATCATGATCCGCAAAGAGGTTCAAGAGATGAAGAAGAATAAGAATATGAGCCCTCATGATCAGCCACTGACGATTTCTTCACTTCCAGAAGAAATCTTATAGAACATCCTCGCACGTATCTCTAAATGGAATTACCCTAATCTCTCTCTCGTCTCCAAGAGATTCCTCTCTTCTCTCTTCTCCCCAAATATACACGACTCGATCTAACATCGGAACCACAGAACCATGCCTCTATTTTTGCTTAGAATCGTCTAAGAACCAATCCTTTGACTGGTACACTCTTTGGATGAAACCTTCCGAAACCCTAACGAATGATGGTGACGATGACATTCCTGGTGACTATTCATTGGTTCCGGTACCTTGTTATCCCCATCCTCATTGTGTACCGTATGATTCCACTATAGCTGTTGGTTCGGAGATCTACTTAATCGGTGCACCCTCCGAATCACCACCGACTTCAGCTATTCGTATCCTTGATTGTGGGAGTAACACGTGGCGTGATGGCCCCAGTATGATGGTTGCTCGGGAGTCTGCGCATGCATTTTTTGTTGATGGGAAAATATATGTAATGGGAGGTTGTGGGAAGGACGAGTCCATGGCTTGGATGGAAGCGTTAGACATAAAGACTCAGACTTGGAGTTCTTTGCCGAGCCATGGAGACTCAGCCGACGAGTTAAGTAGCAGCGAGGAAGAGTTAGAAATCAGTATGCTGGAAGTGGAAGGAAAAATTTACGCAATGGATGATATGAATTAATGAATAACTATGCCTGTTGTGATATGAAAAAACGTACATTGGAAGTTGTAGAAACGCACTCGAACAAGATGTTGATATATGGTTGGTGCGTGATAGAGAATGTAGTATATTGTTATACAGACTCCAATATTTGCATGTGGTATGAGTTGAAGAGTAGAAAATGGAGAGAGGTCAAGGGTTCGAATTTGGAATTATTGCTTGGGCAGGATACATGTTGCTTAGCACCAGGGTATGTGCTTGATTTAGTTAACTATGGTGGGAAGCTTTTAGTTTTGTGGATGACGGTTCACATAGACAACGCAAAACAGATAAAGAGAATCAGGTGCGCAAAGATGGGGTTAGAGAAGAGCCATGGAGGTGAGGTTTGGGGTAAGATGGAGTGGGCTAATACTGTTCTTACGGTTCCAGAGTCGTTTGAATTCTTGAGTAGTTGTGTAGTAGTTTCGATTTGATGAGTCGAAAAAGATTGTTTATTTGAATAACTTTAACAAAATCTCTCTCTGGTTGATTACATTTGTTTTTGTGTCAATTAATATATAATACAAAAAATTGTTCAGTTCGCCACAGGCCACACCTTTGGAGACATTTCTTAAAATCAACTCGAGGGAATACAACACTCAAATGAGCTAATTTTCACAAATATTACATATACAGCGGCCAAAGATTGAATACTTCTTCTTTGCATGAAAAACTTTCTTTACAGCATTGGGTAGAAGCTATCTCATCGATTAGCTCATAAACCTAGATTAACAATACCGACCATTCTTAAAAAATACGAAAACAACTATACCATATGTCTAAGCTCTCGTTCTCATATTATGTGCAATATATTGGGCACATATCAAACTTTTTTTTCTATAGGAGAGAAGTTATTGCTACATTAAATCTCATTTTCAATACCAATTTTTGACAAGTTATCGATTATTTTCTTAACCCAATTTATTACTATTAAAATACAAAATTGAGTGATATATATTAATGTAGCTAGGTTTGAACTTTCATTATAAATGAAAAAATTTTAGTTATTTACGAGATTAATAATCTTGTTTTGTTTGCTAATGCAATTATGGTAATAATATTATTTTTTTTGTTTTAAAGTTAAGGGGAGTGTATTGAAACAATGATTTTGGAAGATTCGATGGTATTTAGGAAATTTGGAATTTTGATAGATTTTAGAGAAGTTGATATGATTTACGGTAAAATTCTTTCAAAATCCCACTTAAAACTATGAGATTTGAATTTCTGTATTTTTTTAACTAAACAAATCCTCTCAAATCTTCCAGAAGACCTAAAACTTATTAAAATCCAAATCTACAAACTGTTTTGAATAACAGTGGATTTTAAAGTAGATTTTTAAATCATCAGTTCAATAATAGTAGATTTCAGGAGGTTTTTTAATATTCATGATTGAATAACATATGATTTGTAACTTTTATACAAATCACCTAAAATGTCAAGTTGAATACACCCCTTAATCACCTTAATGTCAAGTTGTAATTATATTGGTTTATTTTTTTACTAATTTCCTCGTATATACGTCTTACTTGGTTTCCGTCCATTACATTGATTTTGAGTTTTATTTTAGAGTATTGGATTATATGTTCAATTTTTAATGGGCTCATGTTAATAGTTGATTCAAAAATATTTGATTTTGCAATTATAAAGAAAAGCGAAAGCTCGTTAGTTAAACCTAATTTATATAAATTTTTCGCCCACTTTCTTCTCCAAATTCCGCCGACCATGAGCACCGAAGAAGTTGAACCACCACATAAAGAGGAGGAGACCGAACCTCAGGCACTTACGCTTTTGTCTCTTCCAGAAGAAATCTTAGAGAACATCCTCGCCCGAATCTCTAAATGGAATTACCCTAATCTCTCTCTTGTCTCCAAAAGATTCCTCTCACTTCTCTCTTCTCCCCAAATCTACACGACTCGATCTAACATCGGAACCACAGAACCATGCCTCTATTTCTGCTTAGAATTGTCTAAGAACCGATCTCCTGAATGGTACACTCTTTGGATGAAACCTCCCGAAACCCTAACGGACGATGATGATATCTCTGAAGAATATTCATTGGTTCCGGTACCTTGTTATCTCGATCCTCATTGTGTACCGTATGATTCCACTATAGCTGTTGGTTCGGAGATCTACGTAATCGGTGCACCCTACAAATCACCACCTACTTCAGCTGTCCGTATCTTTGATTGTAGGACTAACACGTGGCGTGATGGCCCAAATATGATGGTGGCTCGGGAGAATCCGAATGCAGTTTTTGTGGACGGGAAACTATATGTATTGGGAGGTTGTGAGAAAGACGAGTCCATGGCGCATTGGATGGAAGTACTTGACATAAACACTCAGACTTGGAGTTTCTTCTCGAGCTATGGAGCCGACGAGTTACGTAACAGCGATTCGTGGTTTACAATCAATGCGCTCGAAGGAAAGATTTACGCAATGGCTGATAGGAAGGACTATGCGTATGATCCAAAAAAAGGTAAATGGGAAGTTATAGAAACGCACTTGAGCAACATATGGATAGATGACTGGTGTGTCATAGATAATGTAATGTATTATTGTACAAACTCCGGTTATTGCATGTGGTATGACTCGAAGAGTAGACAGTGGGAAGAGGTCAAGGGGTCTGATTTGGAATTATTGCGTACATTTAACTTAGCATGTGGGGTTTTTCTTAAATTGCTTAATCATAGTGGGAAACTTTTAGTTGTGTCGGCGCACAGCTTTGAGGAATACAACAGAAAGTGGAAAAGGAGAATTTGGTGCGCAAAAATCGCATTAGAGAAGCGCAATGGAGGTGAGATTTGGGGTAAGATAGAGTGGGCCAATTCTGTGCTTACGGTCTCCAAGTCGTATAGGTTATTGAGTTGTGTAGCTATTTCAATTTGATGATACACGAAGGATGGTACATTTAAACAGCCTTTGTGAAATCTAATTAAATAGAGTTGCTGTTTTATTTTGCTTTGAAAATGCTATTCTTTGTTCTTTAACGCAAGAGTCTATATTGCTATGTTATGGTCTTTCATGAGAAGGATTTGAGGATCTATAGACGTTTATATTACGTGGATCATTTATACAGCAATATCAAAGTTGGATATTTGTTTGATTTTTTACATGAAAACGCGCGGATAAACTTATGAGAATTACAAAAGATACGAGAAACCAATTGAACCAACTCTTTAGACTAAAAATCTGTCAAAACATAGAGGAAACAGAGCCAGAAATTAAAAGCAGTTCATGGAAAAAAGTAGAGACAACAATTTCTCTGTTTTTGAGAATATTTGAGAAACTGATTTGATGATTATGTCCGAGTAATATAATTTGAAATGAAAAAAATCGACCAAAAACCAACATTTTATAAATATAACTTATTATATATGTTCTAGCTATGGTGATTGGTGAAAAGCTTTTAGTTATGTCGAATCCCAGTCCCAATGTTATGTTGTCGAGATTTCATTAGAAAGAAGATGCAATGGAAGTGAGGTTTGGAGTAAGGTTGAGTGGGTTGATGCTATGATTACAGTTCCTCACAACTCATATATATATTCGAGCATTGTGTAAGTGTTTCGGTTTGATGACTCTTAGTCTCTTGGAGATGGTATAGTCTTGCTTTATTTGCTTTGGAGATGCTGTTTTTTTCTTTAATACAGATTTTCATTTTACTATGGTAATTTAAATCACTTAAGCTTAGAGATCTCTTGAGTTGACCATTCAGATCCTCCTATAAGGCCTTTTTTTTTTCTTTTTCTTTTTCTATTTTAACATCTTTTTTATTACTTAGAAGTTAGAAATATAGTTTTAAAAAAATGATATACAAAGTCAATGATAATCATAAAAAACATTAGAATAATTTTAATTTTTGATTACCAATATCATTGCTGGTTCATTGGTTGGAAGATGTAGATGTAACATAGCGCAACATGGTTCTTCTTATGCCAAAGGCTCTTCCAAGTGTAATGCTTTTGTCAACCAGATTCAGTTCCACCCGCGAGATCTTTGTGAATGTATATGTACGTAATCACAAGACAAGGAAAGACAAACTTTTCCTCTGATCAATCTTACGGAAGTTGTTTCTTTTGATTTAATTCAATTTCTATAATTTTTTTCTTTTTTTTACAACAATCTCTTTTTTTTTTCAAACAGACCAAAAGTTTTAAATTCAGTTTCCACCTTTTAATAAATATTTTGACCAAAAGTTTTTTTTTCTTTAAATAGAAAATCCTTATTTGCTAACAACATATATTCATGAATATTATCACTACTCATTAAGTAAAATATATTTTCTTCCATTGGAAACGTGTTAATACGTTGGTGTTCTTTTGACAGTATTAACAAGATTGGCTTGCTGAATCTGTTGACCTAAATCATTTCTATATATCTTAACCCATTCTCATGATTTTTTCTCGCCACCGTAGAACGATGATCCCCGAAGACGAAGCTGAGCCGCGGCATAAAAAGACGAAGAAGCTTCCACCACCGCTACATCTTGCACCATGTCAGTCGATGACGTTGTCTTCACTTCCAAACGAACTCATCGTTAACTGCTTGGCACGTATCTCTATATCCCATTACCCTTCACTCTCCCTCGTCTCCAAAACCTTTCGTTCTCTCATCTCTTCTGAAGATCTCTACGCTGCGCGATCTCAACTCGGTACCACCGAGATCTGGGGCCTCTATATCTATCTACGGTTTCCCACCGTACCATCCGAGGAGCCAACCCCACGCTGGTTCCGTCTCAGAGCCATCAAACCTAATCAAAACGAAATTTTCTATGGTGGGAGAACTGTGTATCGCTTCGTTCCTTCTTATATTTTTCTTCCGCATTCAAACCCAACCCTAACCCTATCCATCGCTTGGAAGATCTATGGTGAATACATGGCCGAGAACTTTGGTCCGTCTTCAGCTATATGGGTATTGGACTCTCGGAGCCGCACGTGGGGACATGTCCCTAACATGAAGATGAAGAGGAAACACGCGTCCTCATGTGTCTTTGATGATAAGATTTATGTAATGGGAGGATGTGACCCTTCTTGTGGGGACATAAATTGGTTCGAGATGTATGACATAAAGACTAAGACTTGGAGGACCTTACCGGAGAATCCTGACATTAAGGTGAGACAGGGAGATAATGTAGTTCGAAAGATCGATGTGGTGGAAGGAAAGATTTACGTTAAGACCGAGGCTGGGGTTAAGGATTGGGTTTATAATGTGAAGGAAGGTAAGTGGAGTGTTGCTGAGGAGCAGTTGAGCCTACTATGGTCGAAATCTTGGTGTGTGATTGACAATGTGATGTATTGTTACTCTTGCGCTAGATACAAGTGGTATGATTTTGAGGCTAGAGAGTGGAGAGATGTGAAAGGTTTGGAATCATTGAAAAAGCACCGTACTGCTAGTACTGATTTCCGTAATTGTATGGTTGAACTAGTTAACTGTGGTGGGAAGCTCGTTATTCTTTGGGATAGGTTTCAGCGGCCTGGTCGTAGTCACAACAAGAATATTTGGTGTGCGATGGTTGCGCTCGAAAAAGGCTTTGGAGGTGCGGTTTGGGGGAAGATTGAGTGGGTTAATGTTGTGCTTACGGTCCCCAAGTCATATAACTTCTTGCGTTGTATAGCCCTTTCGGTTTGATGACTCTTAATGATCACTTGAAGAGTCATCATTTTCCTTTGAAAAATTTGTACTATGTTTTCTGTCGGTGATATACCGTCGAAGTATCTAACATCTTAAATGGCTGTTCCAGTTTGCATTTTATATTGGTTTGAGAATAATAGATAGAGTGTGCGGTGTGCCCATCTCTAAGCATTTTGTTTGTTTATTTCCGGCTACAATAGTCTCTATGCTGTTTAAATAATGTAGGTGTATAAGTATCTTGGGTAGCATTTTGTTTTCACTTTGATCAAGTGAAGAGATTTTCAGAAACTTGCCCTAAAATGTTCTCATCTGCCCTGGTGAGATTTAAAACTAGATTGACATGCAAGATTGTGTATTTAAGTATGATGCTTGCTTTGACATTTTCATTGTTCTAATTTGTTTTAAATCCTCTGTTTTTTACTTTTCATTCTTACATATTAATGTGTTAATGATTTACTGTCATCATTTTTACAGTTGATCTCTTCCATATCTCAATAAACATATGTTGATTTATTTCTAAATAGAGTTCAATCCCGTAGACGTCAAAGAAGAAAAAAAGTCATCTCAAAAACAAGATAGTCTTGTATTCTGTCAAGTTCTAAACCGTTATTTCTTTTGGCTAGAAACATTTGCTAAATTGTATGATTAGAAATTTTTTGATACTTGTGTTGTTTACTTGTTTCTATATGTATTAGAGAATGGTTGTTACTAGCTGATCTTTCATATTTTGTTTTTGAACTATTAAAATATATAAAAATAATTAATGAAAATATTTGTCAAAAGATTATTGAAAATTTAATCTCATAAGTATTGGTTGACAACACTGAGCTAATCTTTCATATTTTGTTTTTGAACTATTAAAATATATAAAATTAATGAAAATATTTATCAAAATATTATTGAAAAATTAATTTCATAAATTAGCATTAGTTAGTTTAGTAAGTAAACCCTTTATTTGGGTCGATCCAGTTTTTTTCCCAAATTAATAATAGATGCAAATTTATGAGTTTGAAATAATTGAGTTTTTAGCGTAATCTAGTTGAGTTTTTAAAATTTGAGTTACTTGCTGATACAAAACTCAAATAGTTTGAAAAGTTTTAATTATGTTACAAAAAAAAAACTGAAGATTTAATAATCCACGCCTACGAACACCAACACCAGATGCTTCGCCATCTCCAATCTGGTGTTCTCTTCCTCTTCCCCTGGCCCTCCCCTCCCACGAACAACTCCACGCCCCGCAACACCAACATTCATGTCGCCATGTCCTGCGAGTTGGTGTCCACGCCCTGCTCCTCCCATGTCACCAATTCCTCCCAGATCAGCCTCTTAAACAACACCAAGATCGATATGAGCAAAATCTTCAGCATCCCGTTGCAAAATCTTATTCATCGAAAATATCATCAATATCATCAGGAAGAGGCAGATTCATCAACCAATCAAAAAGATCTTCAGGTAAAGCTTCGCCCACGAACACCATTTACTTTTATTCTTAAATATTAATGTGTTATCGATATACTGTCTTTGAAACAGTATTAGTTATGAAGCTACTTAAGCTAACTCATGCAATATCACATAATACAGAATTCGGGATAAATATGTTACTCAAAAACACAATTTAGTTAGCCTGCTGTGTAATGTTGATAATGTGATTTAATTTTGTTCATCATTTGTTCAGTTGATCTCTTACATATCTCAAAAAACATATGTTGATTTAATTATTTCTAAATAGAATTCAACCAAAGATAAAAAAAGTCATCTCATAAACAAGATAATCTCGTATTCCGCCAAGTTCTNTATTTCTTTTGGATATGAACATTTGCTAAATTGTATGTATGATTAGAAAAAATTTGATACTAATGATTTATGTTGTTTCGATAAGAAAATATTTATTCAGGCCGACCAACTTTCTAGTACGCTCCTGATTACAAGTTCTTATAAGCTTAAGCTCTATTCTTATTTTTTTTTTTTTAATATATAAATCATAGACCATGAAAAAAAAACCAATTTATGATGACTTATGATTTTTTTTTGGAGAAGCTTTGGTTTTGCTAACAATATTTCTTGTGCTACAAAGAGAAGGCCAAAAATGTCTTTTACTTGCTAATCATAATTTATATAACCTAATCATCATCTTTTGGATCCACGGCTACGACCTACAATATCTGCCAACGATGATGATCTCCGGAGCCGGAGGCGAAGTTAAACCATCGCATAAAAAGAAGACTCCTCCGCAATGTGATGAGTCGTCATCGTTCTCGCCACTTCCATACGAACTCATTGTAGAGTGCTTCGCACGTATCTCTAAATCGCATTACCCTTCACTCTCACTCGTCTCCAAAACCTTTCACTCTCTCCTCTCTTCACCGGAACTCTACGCCGGCCGATCTAAAACCAACGATATCTGTCTCTACATTTGCTTACGCTTACCTAAACGTCCATGTCCTCGCTGGTTTAGTCTTTGGATTAAACCTAACCGGACACCAACCAAGTCAAGCGGAAATTTCATGGTTCCGATTTCATCTAGTTCTGATTCTCTTCCGGCATCAAAGTCCACCGTGGCGATGGGTTCGGACATCTATGCAATCGGTGGAACTGTCGCGCCCTCTTCTGCGGTTAGGATATTTGATTGTCGGAGGCACACGTGGCGTGACGCACCTAACATGATGGTTGCTAGAAGTAACCCGGTGGCATGTGTCCTCGGTGACAAAATATACGTAATGGGAGGTTGTGAAGGATCAGACAAGTCCACAGATTGGTCGGAGGTATTCGACACAAAGACACAAACTTGGCGACTAATACCGAATCATGACGCTGAGGCAAAGGAAGGTACGCTTTTATTTTTAATTAGCAGATCTCTCTGTTCGCTATTTCTCTTGATTAAACTGTTGCACAAGATATAAAAATGCTATTTTTTTTTTTGAATCTAATTTAACATTTTTTTCAAAAAAAAAAAAGGTACGTGGAATATTATGGATATGAGGAGAATAGTTTGGTGTGATTGGTGGTGGGTGATAGACAATGTAATGTACTGTCGATGTGGCTCGGGGTATATCATGTGGTATGACTCAGTTGGTGAAAAATGGAGATATGTTCAAGGTTTGGATAAACTGATGAAGTACAATTATAGTAGATCATGCCGTCTGATAGAAATAGTTAACTGTGGTGGAAAAATCGCATTTATGTGGGAAACGTGTGTGCTATCGAGACGCTGTCCTAACAAGAAAATTGTGTGCGGGATGGTTGCGTTTGAAAGACTTCAAAATGAGATTTGTGGGAAGATTAAGTGGTTGCATGGTGTTCATACACTCCCCAACTCATATAAGGTTTTGCGTTGTCTAGCTGTTTCAGTTTGATTAGTCCTACAACTAAATAACATGTGATTCTCTTGATCATACTACTATTTTATTTGTATTTTTGATCAAACTTTTACAAGTAGAAAATTAGATTTAATTTGATTTTTTTCTCTTTCTCCATTCAAGAGTGATTGGATATTCCAATATTTATTGAAACTTTGGAAACTTAAAGGGGTGTATTCAACTTGACATTTTAATTGAATTGTGTAAATTTTACAAATCATATGTTATTCAATTATGAATTTTAAAAAGCTCATTAAAATCTACTATTATTGAACTAATGATTTAAAAATCTACTTTAAAATTGATTGTTATTCAAAACAATTTGTGGATTTGGATTTTAATAAGTTTTATGGATTCTAGAGTGTTTAAGAGGATTTGTTTAGTTAAAAAATACAAAAATCCAAATTTCATAGTTTTAGGTGGAATTTGAAAGAATTTTACCATAAATAATAACAACTTCTCTAAAATCTATAAAAATTTCAAATTTTCTAAATCCCATAAAATCTTTCAAAATCATGGTTGCAACTTTCAATACACATGCTAGTCAAATTTACTTAATTTGGTTATAGATATAGTTTTTTAATTGTATTTTGTTGAAAAAAAGATATACTAGTTTTTAATTTAGTAGATAAAATCTCATTTCAAAATAACTGAATATTGTATAATAAAGTTCCCATTTTTTTCTTTGAAATAAATAAAAATCTGAAAAGAAGATTTTATTTAAGTAATTAATTTAAGATTTTTGTTTAGAAATCACTAAATAAAATCTGCTTTCACTTGGTAATAATTGAAAATTTTCCCATTTTCGAAATAAATACAAAAAGTGCAAATCTAACAAAATTTCCAAGTTTAATATATTTATACATGTACGGAATATTATGTAATGTTTAGAAACTAAACTAATTAAGAAAAAAGAAATTGGAAACGTGTCGAATTGGGGAAAAAAACTTATCACAAAACTTTAAAACTTATATTTTCCCCATTTTTTATAAAGTTAGTTTAAATGTATTTTATTTTATAATTATAAATAACAATATGTATTGAAATCTTCTAATATTAATTATTATTTGATTATGAAATAAAACTTTAACATAGAAAAATATAATAAAGTAGAGAACCACTCCAAAACATAAGCAATTGAGAGGTCGTCACTTGTCTAAATCTATGTTATTTTTTTAAAGTATTATAATTAAAATGTTTAAAATAATAACTAAATCAAAAACAAATTAAATGAAATAAGATTCTCTTTGTATTTTATTTGTATTTTTATTTTTATCAAACTTTTGAAAGTAGAAAATTTAATTTAATTTGATTTTTTTTTCTCTTTCTCCATTCAATTAGTGATTGGATATTCCAATATTTATTGAAACTTAGGGAACTTTGGAAAATTAAAGTTTTATGCTAGTCAAATTTTCTTAATTTGGTTATAGATATATTTAATTTACTAAATCAAATCTCATTTTGAATTAACTGAATATTTTCTAATAAAGTTCCCATTTTTTTCTTTGAAATAAATAAAAATCTGAAAATAAGTTTTTATTTAGTAATTTAATTAAAGATTTTTGATTTAGTACTAATCACTAAATAAATTTTGCTTTCACTTGGTAATAATTGAAAATTTTCCCATTTTTGAAATAAATACAAAAAGGAGCAAATCTAACAAATTTCCAAATTTAATATATTTATATATATATATATATATATATGTATGGATTATTATGTAATGTTAAAAACTAAACTAAAACGTTTCTGGAAAAAAAACTTATCACAAAACTTTAAAACTCAAGAGCAAAGTCCTCTCTCCTTCCTCCGTCGCCGGAGACGATTCTGTTTATCGCCGGAGTAATCAGATTCCATTTTCTAATTCAGCTGAGTGTTTTATAACCTCAATCGAAGGAGAAAACAATTTTAATTTAAGTCTTCGGTATGGGAAACAAAATCGCACGGACGACACAAGTCTCGGCGACGGAGTACTACCTCCACGACTTGCCGTCTTCGTACAATCTGGTTTTGAAAGAGGTTTTATGTCGAGGAAGATTCTTAAAGTCGATCCAATGTAAGCACGATGAAGGATTGGTTGTTGTTAAGGTTTACTTCAAGCGTGGTGACTCGATCGATCTCAGGGAGTATGAGAGACGTCTCGTTAAGATCAAGGATGTGTTTTTGTCTCTAGAGCATCCTCACGTTTGGCCTTTTCAGGTTTTTGATTCGATTCTCTGTATTGGGTTTGTGTTTTTTATCTTGCTGCGACGATAAAGGAATGATCTTTTTTGAAGACTCTGGTTATGTTCATATCTTTTGTGTTGAATTGAGTTAGTTGGTGGTTTTGATTGCAGTTTTGGCAAGAGACTGATAAAGCAGCTTATCTAGTGAGGCAATACTTTTACAGTAATCTCCATGATCGGTTGAGTACTCGGCCTTTTCTCAACCTTGTAGAGAAGAAATGGTTGGCGTTTCAGGTTGTTTTCTTGGTCTTGCTACCGTTCTGTTTGAGGCGTAAGGTATTTTGAGTTTTCTGAATTTTGGTTTGTTCTTTCTGCAGTTGCTTCTTGCTGTGAAGCAATGTCATGAGAAAGATATATGTCATGGTAAGCTTTGGTAGTTCGAGGGTATATGGTCATCATGATGGTTCATTGGATATTTGATGTGTGTGAATATGCAAAATTTTTAGGTGATATCAAGTGCGAGAACGTATTGCTCACTTCCTGGAACTGGCTTTATCTTGCTGATTTTGCATCCTTTAAACCCACATACATTCCTTATGATGATCCATCAGACTTCTCCTTTTTCTTTGACACAAGGGGACAAAGACTTTGTTATCTGGCTCCAGAGGTATTTTTAGAACACTTATCAGAATTTATTCATTTTAATATGATCGGCGTAGATCTGTCAATTTGTTTTGTTGCACCCTCTGCTAAGGATAGTATCACTTTGTTTGTGGTGCGCCACAGTTAGTTTCTTTCCTTATCACTACTAAGAATTGGTGGCAAGGAACCATCAAGAAAAAAAAGCACCCTTTCTTGTTGGTCATGTTTTTGTTTTTTTTTTCTTGCTTTTCCATGTTTGAACAGATTGTTGCTTAATTACAGAGATTCTATGAGCATGGAGGTGAGACACAAGTAGCACAAGATGCTCCATTAAAACCGTCCATGGATATATTTGCTGTGGGGTGAGCTCATATGCCATCTGTTTTTGTATCACTCTATCTGTTCAATGCTCCTAATGGTTTTCAAAATGGCAAAAACAATATCTTACCTTAACTCCTTAAGTTTTAAAGTTGATAACATATTGTAATAGATTCATATTAATGCTTCAGGTGTGTGATAGCAGAACTTTTTATGGAGGGTCAGCCACTATTTGAACTGGCTCAGCTTCTCGCTTATCGTAGAGGGCAACATGATCCTAGCCAACATCTTGAAAAGGTATTTCTTCGCATCTTCCTATTTCATTGTCTCCTCATAGGTATCAATCTCATCCCATCTGAATGGTACATGGGACTTGTGTCTTCTGTGGTTTGACTTCTGAGTTTGATTTTTGTTGGCTGATTGTTTTAGACTCTTTCTCACTCATCTTCGTTGGTCTTTATATTTTTATTGGATTCAGATTCCTGATCTGGGAATTCGCAAGATGATTCTTCATATGATTCAGTTAGAACCTGAAGCACGCCTATCTGCTGAAGACTACCTGAAAAATTATGTGGGAGTTGTTTTCCCAAACTACTTCTCACCATTTCTGCACACTTTATATTGTTGTTGGAATCCACTTCCTTCAGATATGAGGGTAACTATCGAAATTTTCTGTATACTCGTTCTACATTCCGTATCGACTTGATTTATATATTTTTTGCTTCATTACGTCTAGGTAGCGACTTGCCAGGGGATATTTCAAGAAATACTTAAAAAGATGATGGAAAATAAGCCAGGTGATGAGGATGACGTTGATCCTCCTGTACCTTCAAATTCAGTGAACGCAAGCAAGGTGCAGGAAACTTTTGCAAATCACAAATTGAACGCATCGAAGGTCTTGAGCAGTAATACTGTTAACTCAAAGGATGAGATTCACTCTATTTCTGATGCAGTCAAGAAAAATCGCCATCCTTTCTTAAAAAAGATAACAATGGACGATTTGGGTACACTAATGTCTCTTTATGATAGCCGTTCTGACACTTATGGCACGCCTTTTCTACCTGTAGAGGGTAACATGAAATGTGAGGGAATGGTTCTTATTGCATCTATGCTCTGTTCTTGTATCCGCAATATCAAGTTGCCTCATTTGAGGAGGGAAGCTATACTTCTATTGAGGTCTTGCTCTTTGTATATTGATGATGATGATCGCTTACAGCGTGTACTTCCATACGTCGTTGCCTTGCTTTCTGATCCAACAGCAATTGTGCGGTGTGCTGCCATGGAAACTTTGTGTGACATTCTGCCGCTTGTCCGAGATTTTCCTCCTAGTGATGCGAAGATTTTCCAAGAGTATATATTTCCTATGCTCTCCATGCTACCTGAAGATACAGAAGAGAGTGTGAGGATATGCTATGCTAGCAATATTGCAAAACTTGCTCTTACTGCTTATGGATTCCTGATGCATTCTTTCCAGTTGAGTGATGTAGGGGTTCTTAATGAATTGAATTCCCAGCAGATCCCCGCTTCACCTCCTAGTGAGACCCCTAGTCACTTGCAAAAGGCAAATGGAAATGCACAGCTTGCACAGCTTAGAAAAACTATAGCTGAAGTTGTTCAAGAGCTTGTTATGGGTCCAAAACAAACTCCAAATGTTAGAAGAGCACTCCTTCAGGACATAGGGGAACTTTGCTTTTTCTTTGGTCAGAGGCAGAGTAATGACTTTCTACTACCGATCCTCCCTGCTTTTCTAAATGACAGAGATGAACAGCTAAGATCTGTATTCTTTGAGAAAATTGTTTATGTATGCTTTTTTGTCGGTCAGAGAAGTGTGGAGGAGTATCTATTGCCCTATATCGATCAAGCTTTGAGTGATCAGACAGAGGCTGTTATTGTCAATGCATTGGAGTGCTTATCCACATTATGCAAGAGTAATTTCTTGCGGAAGAGAGCTCTCCTCCAAATGATAGAGTGTGTTTATCCTTTGCTACGCTATCCATCTCAATGGGTAAGGAGGGCAGTTGTCACTTTCATTGCCGCAAGTAGTGAATGTATAGGTGCAATCGACTCTTTTGCTTTTATTGCCCCAGTAATACGCCCCTTTCTCAGTAGACTGCCTGCGTCAATTGCTTCTGAGGAAGGTCTACTTTCATGTTTGAAGCCCCCAGTCACAAGGGAGGTGGTTTACAGTATCTTAGAAAAAGCTAGAAAGCCAGAAATCGTGGCGAGACAGCGAAAGATATGGTACAGTTCTTCACCTCAATCCAAAGATTGGGAAACTGTTGATTTGTTTGACAAAGATACTGGGGAGTTAAATTCAATAGAATGTGGGGCCGAACAGAAGCAAAATGTGGAAGGAAAAAAACAGATTAGAAGTGCATCGAAGCAACCAGAAGTTCAAGGAAAGTATGCAGAAAAGGATGTGAAATTGAGAATCCCGAGAAACCCTAGACCCAATGTTTCCAACAATGTTGAGTCACGTGATCCCTTGTGTCAAGAGAAGTTACAGTTCTCTGGGTTTATGGCACCATATGTATCTGGTTTGAATAGCTATATTGAACCAGAGAACATACCTCTCTATTCGTTTAGCATGGACAAAAGAGCAGCTACAAATCATCCTGTGGCTTCTGAGTCTTCATTGCAGATGAACTCTCTGGGAATGGGTTCATTGTCAGTGCCATGGATGGATTCCATGAGTAAGTCCTTTAACTTGGCTAGTTCGGTTCCAGTGCCTAAGCTGATTTCTGGGTCATTCCATGTCGGGAACAATCCTAAACAATTTTACAGAGTGGTACATGAGCCAGATTGCATAGATAATGATCAAGTCTCCTCAGCTATCAGTAAATTTCAAGATCTCGGTGTTTCAAGCTCCTCAAAAAGCGCTTCTGTGACTTCAGAAGATGCTTCTTCTCCAGCAGATCTTGTTGGAGAACCATCTCTGTCAAGGACATCGGTTCCGGATTCAGGGTGGAAGCCTCGTGGAGTATTAGTTGCTCATCTACAGGAGCATCGCTCTGCGGTCAACGACATTGCCACTTCAAGCGATCATAGCTTTTTTGTTAGTGCATCAGATGATTCCACAGTGAAGGTGTGGGACTCTAGAAAACTGGAAAAGGACATCTCTTTTAGGTCAAGGCTAACATATCATCTCGAGGGAAGCAGAGGGATGTGCACAACAATGCTTCGGAATTCAACACAAGTTGTCGTTGGAGCCTCTGATGGTGTGATACATATGTTTTCAATTGACCATATCTCCAGAGGCTTGGGGAACGTAGTGGAAAAGTATTCAGGAATTGTTGATATTAAAAAGAAGGATGTTAAAGAAGGCGCTCTAGTTTCTCTCTTGAATTATACCGCTGATAGCCTTTCTGGTCCGATGGTAATGTATAGTACTCAAAACTGCGGAATCCACCTTTGGGATACAAGATCAGATTTAGATGCATGGACACTGAAAGCAAACCCTGAAGAAGGATATGTGTCTTCTTTGGTTACAAGCCCTTGTGGGAATTGGTTTGTCTCTGGTTCTTCAAGGGGAGTGCTTACTCTTTGGGATTTGAGATTTCGTGTTCCCGTAAATTCATGGCAATACCCTCTTGTATGCCCCATAGAGAAGATGTGCCTCTGCTTTCTTCCTCCAAGCGTCTCAGTGTCCACCACTATGAGACCTTTCATTTATATTGCTGCCGGTTGCAATGAAGTTTCACTCTGGAATGCAGAGGCAGGTAGCTGTCACCAGGTAATGTTGTTCTACCGTTACGTTGCACCTTGACTTTCCTGAGTTATGGCCTACAGTTTTCTGTTGGGTTCGCAAGTTTCAATAGTGATTGGAAGCGCAGTTTGAATTAGTCCATGAAAGAAACTTTTTTTTTTGATAGAGTAGACTATATCTTTGATCTGAAAACCGATTTGGACTTGTAATTAAGCTGATACTGTCGGGATTCTGTAGGTATTGAGAGTAGCCAACTATGACAACGAGACGGATGTTTCCGAGTTTCAATGGAAGTTACCAAGCAATAAGGTAAATTCCAAGCCGAATCTTCGCCAGAACATGAGTTCCAAGTACAGAATCGAGGAGTTGAACGAGCCTCCTCCTCGTCTTCCTGGTATCCGCACTTTGCTTCCTTTACCTGGCGGTGACTTGTTAACAGGTGGTACTGACTTGAAGATTCGGTGTTGGGATTACTCCAGGTCTTAAATCTAAAACTTTTATTAACTTGTGATTATTACAATCAAACGTTTTGTCACACTTGTTGTGAATAAAAAACAAAAACTGACTCAATTCTTGTTTTCTGTGTGTTTGGACCAACACAGTCCTGAGAGAAGTTATACTATATGCGGTCCGAATTTGAAAGGAGTCGGAAATGATGATTTCTATGAACTTAAAACCAACTCCGGCGTGCAATTTGTTCAGGTCTGTTGATCAGATATATTTTTGATCTTCGCATAACGATATCTTGCCGTTGTATAAGGTTAGCCTTTAACGATCTTTTATGATGAGCTTGTGTTTTGTTTTTCTTCTTGCAGGAGACAAAGAGGCGGCCTCTGGCAACCAAGCTGACGGCAAAGGCGGTACTTGCGGCTGCTGCGACAGACACAGCGGGTTGTCACCGTGACTCAGTTCAGTCTCTGGCATCTGTAAAACTGAACCAGAGACTGTTGATATCAAGCAGCAGAGATGGAGCCATTAAGGTCTGGAAGTGAAAAAAAACCATGATGGTGGTCTTTTATGTACAGAGTGTAATAGTGTTTCTTGTTTGAACATTTTTCATTGTAACATCAATTGCTAAAAGAAATTTTTTAGCCTTGTATCCTTTTTTCATTCCATAAACTTTTATTTGTACAGATTTTTACAGTGTAGTGAATCTTTTCATATTATGCTTTGTTACAATATTACAGACCGTTAAAAAGCGTAAATTACTTGAAACATAAGCACTCTGCAGTACATTCTAACTCCAAAGTATCACTTTAGGAGTATGTACTTAGCTCGGGAGTAAACAGTGATTATAGAATTGCAATATCAGGTTGCAAATGTAATGAACATCAGTTGAAGAAAACAAGGTCAAAAGTCTGATTTGATTGAGAAATGAAATGAGAAAATTACATTGTCTATAGATATTGCAGAACTCGACTAACCAATGATCCATCACCAAAAAAAACAAGTCATTAAACGAGACAGCAAAACAAAAGAAAAATGCAAAACTTCTCGAGCTTCATCCAGTGATCGATCATCATCTACTTCTCAGAAGAGTTGGGTCCTCTCTTCTTGCCAAATCCAACAACTGCATAAGATGAAAATAAAAGAGGAAATCAAATTCCAAATTCTCTCATTAAGAAAGAATCTCTAAAAACGTATACAAACATACACACATTACAGATTGATACTCTTATGGAAATGTTTCAAGAATCACTAAGCATATCTCAAGAGCTAATTCAATTCTCAAAACCATAAGAACACTGAACAACATACACAAGTGTTATAGTAGACACCATAAGAACTAGTAACTTTGATTAATCAATACAGAGGGAAACAAGCTCAACTAACTAACTAACTAACTAACTAACTTAACAACCCAGATTACAGATTCTAAGACAGTGAAAACGGAAAAAATAATATTACCGGCGGTGACGAAACGGCGATTGTGTTGCAACCTTTTGTGAGCACGACCACGTGGCTTCTTCTTCTTATCCTGTTTAGCCACTTTCGGGGTCTGACCTCTCACCTTACCGGCACGAGCCAACGAACCGTGTACCTTACCTAATCAATCCATCAATTCCAAACACAAAAACATCAATTAAACATCAATCCCACAGAAAATGGAATACAAAAACAGTTCAAGAGTAAGTCTTTCTTACCCATGATTCTTCTGACGACGGAACTGGAGCTCTGTCTCTCTCTCTCCGGCTTTAAGGTGGGCGGCGATTAGGGTTTTCTCTTGAGTGATATATTTAACCGAGGAAGACGATTCTGTACGGATACGGCCCATTCCTGATTTATCAATGGGCCTAAATATTATCATTTAGAAAGCCCATAAAATAAAAATAGTAAGTCCAATTTTAACTTCTCGTTTTTACAGATTTACCGGAAGTTGTGGTTTCGTCTATGAGGAATTCATAGAAAAGAAATTTAGACTAGACGTACGATGTGCCTTGGTTTCTGAACCATTTGAATATGAAGGTCATGAGCATCCCTTGTTCCTAGCTTTAAAGCCAAAAGAAGAAGACGCGGCAGTCTGTCAAATCTGCCAACAAAGTAATGATAAACTTTCTTATTGTAGAAAACTAAATTGCATCGAATGCGATTATACTATATGTTTCAAGTGTGCTACCTTACCATACAAGGCAATGTATAAGCATGATACACATTCCCTCACATTTTACGAATCAGAAGCGGCAAAGGATCATTCAGAGTGGTGTGATGTATGCGAAAGAAAAATAGCAGATTCAACAACAAAAGGGTTCTATTCGTGTGATGACTGCTGCAACACTCTTCATGTTGATTGTTTACTTGGGAAAGACATGTACATGAAACCTGGTCAAATCGTGAAGGATAGGTGGGAGGTCTGGTCATTCATATTCTTCGCAACAATACTTTGTCTCGGCCATTTTGCGAAAGGTGTGACAACCGTTGTCGACACAACAAAGTTTTCAAAGGGCTGCGATTTGAAAATTTATTTTGTTCTCTGTTTTGTTCGCAACCGTTGCTTTTGGGGTAAAATATCATCTCCAGTAGCTTTGCCATCTTCTTCGTTTTCTCAAGTTTACTTGGCTATCTCCATCTCCCATATTGAAGCTTGTAGTCTTTTTTTTTTGTATGATTAAAATATATTGTCCTTTGGTTTTTTGTTTGTTGGTTTGGTCGCCAAATGGAATAAGTTCATAGATTTATTTTAACAGGACTAAGGTAAGAAAAAAGTCAAGCCATGAAAAATCTATTAAAAAGTAACTATATAACTTGAATGATAAAATATCTTGTCCTTCATGTGTAGTAAGGGATGAAACAAGAAGCTGCAATAGTAAGATAAGCAATTTCATTCGTCTTCTTCGATGACTTTGGTTCCCAAACCAGACAAACCTTCAGCTGGGATCTCAGCCACAGTGACGAGTGAGAAAAACTCTTCCTTCGCATCTTCATCATCGTTCCTCTTGCGGGCAACACGCACTCTGATTCTCCTCGGTGGACCTCTGATTCCTTTGCTCCATATCTGCTTGTTAAGCTTCACATCAACTCTTACATCTTTTGTTCCCATGGCTTTCTCTGAGAACTTCCTGATCTCCTTAATGGCATTGGGTGCCTTCTTCTTGAAAGTGCTGTTCATATAAACCCACGACACATCATTTGTAACTTGTACGTACCAATCAGAAGAAGCTAGTAACCCTATCATTCATTGCTTTAGTAATTAACCACAGAAACAGAGATGAACGTATACATTATGTATACATAGAGTTCTACTTCTACATATTGAATTGACCATATAACTAAATTTAGAAGTCCAATGATGCAATGATTCTTCAGACAGTCCTACATATATGGAATTGAGCTACTCCAAATCAGCAATTCAATAAAGACACACTAAAATCACAATACATAAGCAGCATTCCAATCTAAATAATGAAAAACTAGGATAAATGCAAGCTCATGATTTCACCAAAAACACACACAAAAATGAAAACTTCACATAAAAAATCTAAGATTGTGAATGTTATTACCAGCTATGGAGACGCCTGTGAAGATTGATAGTGTACTCCCTTGTAACCACCTCCTCCTTTCTCCCTTTACCACCTTTCTCCATTATACTCTGTCACTCCTCACTTCAGCTAAGCCCCTGCAAATTCGTGTAAAGCTAAATCACTCCAACACATTTCATATCTATAAATCAATATGTCTCAGCATTTCTTATTATAAACAGCACAAACTCAACACGAGAAATCAACAATCAATCTCAGTAGTACCTACCTTTCGCGCCGTGACAAGAACGGAGATGGACAGTGAACAACAGAGAGAGAAAGGAAAAAAATCAAACCCTATAAAACCCTAATTTGTAAGCTTTCGTCTGGAACTGTCCTACGGATCAATTTTAGGCCCAGTGGGCTTTGTATTAATATCCATAGACAGTAATCTGATTTTGCAACATCAGCTTTAATATTCCTGTACGCTGACGTTCACCGTAAACTACGATAAACCCCTTCACTTCATCTTCTCCAAAACCCGTGTTAGCTCTCAAAAGCTACTTGCAGAAACTCAGAGACGAAGTGAAGAAGATTAAAAAATGTTAAGATTTCAATGCTCTCTTCACCTTATTCAGCCTTCCATGGCGAAGAACAACAACCACTCGAATCTATGCTTATACAATTTGCCGCCGTTTCGGGCCACCGGCACGATTCCGGCACCGAAGGTCCAGGGAATACGTGCGAACTTGTCTAGGAAGAGTGGGAAGTTACGAGTAAATGGTCTGGATCGAGAAATGGAAGAAGATGTGATAGAATTTGAAGAAGATGAAGAAGAAGAAGAAGGAGAGGATGAGTTCACGGCGAGGAAGAGAGGCGTTTACGGAGCGAAGAAAGAAGATATAAATTACGATAAAGACCCTGAATTCGCTGATATTCTCGGAGATTGTTTAGATAATCCAGATAAAGCTCAAAAAAAGGTAACAAAGTTTTGATCTTTGATATATATGGATCTTAAATTGAGAAGCTTGTTGAGCTTAAACTTAGAGTAGCCTTTGATTTTGAAGTGGGTTTAGTATCATCAGTGAACTCTTTTTGTAGATGGAAGAGAGATTGAGGAAGAAGAGGAACAAAATTATTCACACTAAGACTGGTTCTGCAACTTCGATGCAGGTGTCGTTTAACAAGTGAGTGGCCTCAGATTGTTTTATTCATTTCGTTGCTTTGAAGTTGAAAGTGCTTATATGTGATTCTCTTGCTTGCCCATTTGATTGATCTGGTAGGTTAATAGTTTTTGATATCACTGCCCTGATCTTCTATGTCATTGTATTTTTGGTGTTCTATTGATGTCTGTTAACTCTCTTGGTTTTTGTTGCTTTGTAAGATTTGAGTATTCCAACTCATACATGTGGATGGAGTTTTACAATGCACCACTGGATAAAGACATTGCCTTGATCACTGATGTAATCCCCTCAAACTACATCTTAGCATTTACCACTATTCTGAGAATATTGGGAAAGCCTGAACAAATCTCTTGTGTTGATTTTGTATTGATGGCTGTAATTTTGTAGACAATCCGTTCCTGGCATATCCTTGGACGACTTGGTGGATACAACTCCATGAATATGCAAGTACGTCTCTTATTGAGGAAGTCACAAACATTTATCTACTCAGCTCACACTATATAAGCATATGAAGCTGATTTCTCTTTTGCCCTTATGATGCAGTTATCACAAGCACCACTGGATAAGAGGCCAAACTATGATGCTATCCTTGGAGCTAATGTAGAGCCTACCACATTTTATAACATCGGGGATCTTGAGGTCCAAGACAACGTTGCTCGCATATGGTGATAACTCTTATTATCCTAAAACGTTTTTTCTTCAAGTCCTGTGGCTTTGGATTGTCAAACGTTTGTTGCTTTTGCAGATTTTCTTCTCTAACGTGAATAATGGTTTTCACAGGCTTGATATTGGGACATCGGAGCCGTTGATTCTTGATGTTCTGATAAATGCATTGACGCAAATTAGCTCAGAGTGAGTCCAGTTCTCTCTCTCTGTCTGTTGGCTAAAAATGTTTTTAACCGGTTCAAAATTGTGGAAGCGCTAACGTAGGAATAATGTATGTTTATGTCCAGTTATATCGGGATAAAGAAACTTGTGTTTGGTGGATCTGAGTTCGAGAGCTGGAAGGAGAATATGACATCCGAGGAATCTGGTTTCAGAGTCCACAAGATTTAACATCTTACATTTATACATAATCCCTTTAGATTTACATCTGTTTCAGAAATCAGAAGCTACAAGTTTCAACACTTTCTATATGTTGTATGTTTTTTCTTAGATAACATTTTCTATAGCTAGACGTATAATCATATACACCATGTCAAATTGGGGTGCACATTGACATAGTTATGATCAGATGACGACAGACTTGCCAGTTACTACTACATGGCTTGGTTTAAACATTGCAGTACATGTAACTGAAAGGCAGCAGCAAATGATAGTAATTCAGAATTAGTTTAAACATGATCATATTAAGAATACTTTTGAACTTCATTAAGTGAAACAAAAGATGACAAGGGATGGTGGTTTAAGCAAAACTCTCAACTGTTCAGGAAAAATCTTAACCTACAAGCTGCTGTCTGAAACTCTCAATGGCTTACAACAAGCTTTTATAGAAGGTGAAATAGTGGTGAATTCTTCAAGCTTGTCTGTTTCTCCTCTTGGGACCAGATTTGGCGACTCTAAGACCTTTGCTGATAACGCTGAGCCGAGCAAGTGCTGCCTTCTTCAAATCAGGCCTGTAGTAGTTGTCCACCACCTGTATAGAGTAGACAATAAAATGATTAGCACATCAAAAACATAAACACAAACAATTTGAGATAGTGCACAGAAAAAAAAAGATTTATCTCAGAAGCCAAGCGTAACAATTATATTTCATAGAAGAAATACCCCACAAAGGAGTACCTCTTCTTACGTGTTAGCTTTCTCATCACAGATAATATTTGTCACAAAAAAAAAAGGCAAGACGAAAACACTAGATTAAAAACATTAACTAAAGAAGTTTTAGCTCAGAAGCCAAGCGTAACAAATGTATTTCATTGAAGAAACACCCCACAAAGGAGTACCTCTTCTTACGTGTTAGCTTTCTCATCACAGATAAAACTTGTCAAGAAAAACCAAATTAAAACACTAAATTGAAAGAAATAGCTAAGAAGTTTTAGCTCAGAAGCCAAGCGTAACAAATGTATTTCATTGAAGAAATACCCCACAAAGGAGTATCTCTCCTTACGTGTTAGCTTTCTCATCACCGCTCATCAAACCTATGAACCATTACCAATCCTCAATTTCCAAATACCCCAACAAGTATAGAATCAAATACAGCAGACCCTCTACATTCACTTAAAAAGAAAGTGAGTAAATACCTGGTTGACAACAGCTTTGGTCATCCTCGGGAACTCCTTCTTGAGGACAGACTTGTTAACAGAGAGCTTAGGCTTGTTTTGTCTCTTGGTCTTGGTGGTTCCGAGTACCACACCTTGGTCCTTGTCAGCTGCCTGAATGGTCACTGTCTTCTTGTTTGCCAAACCTGTAATCATATCAAAAAGACTACAAATTAAAATAAAGTCTACAGATTCTTATACAAATTCAATCACATAACATCAATAAACAAGCAAATATCCAACGAAAAGATACAAACTTTACAAAACTCTACAGATTTCAATTTCAATCTAGCAAACTCAACCAATTCAAGAATTCACTAATTACATTTCGAGAGACTTAACATATGCAATGACTTGTGTAATGTGTTCATATAAGCAACATTCTACCACACAGATTCAGAATAAAACTTGACATAAGTCTAGAGTGAACAAGAGTTGAATCAATACCAGAGTGCTTGTAAGAGTTGAGGTTGACGAGGTTGTTTCTCTCTTTGCTGAACTGAACCTTAGCGTTACCTCTGCCGAACTGCTTCACCAAGAAACAGTTGTTCCTCTTTACGATCTCCCAGACCAGCTGTCCTGGAACTGTTGCCATTTCGAGCTCCTTCACTAATTATTCAAAACGAAAATGTCTATTAACACAAAATATATGAAACGATCAATCAAGGGATTAAACAGAACGAAGAACGACCTAATGCTTAGCAAAGGGATGATCCAAGCTCACCTTGATATTCGCAGACCTAGATGACGGCGGAATAGAGAAGAGAACGAAACTCGTGCCGGAGTTAACCTTATGACGATGAGTAAACTATATATACACTCTCTACAAAACCCTAATTTAGTTCTACGAGGCACTAACTATAGGTAATAAATAGTTAAACGAGCCAATTCATCAAATGGGCGTTTGGTCTAGTGGTATGATTCTCGCTTTGGGTGCGAGAGGTCCCGAGTTCGATTCTCGGAACGCCCCTTTTAATATTTTATTTTTGTGCCAATAGACTTTGTCTCCTCACCCTTTTGCTCTTTAGTAGGTCGATTCTCGGAACATCTTTGCATCCGTTAGACTTAAACTAAACAAATACAAATTATCAACAAACACAATTCTCTCACCAGAGAAGCAAATCCAAAAAATATGTTTTTATACGTTGAAGCTATAGAATATAGATCTTACATGGTTACGAACTCTATATTTGTATACAAACTCTATATTGCAGTTTTAGCACAACAAATGGAAAACTTTCACACATCAAATCAAATTCTTTGTTACCATCATCGTCATCATCAGAAGTATATACAGAAGAACTCAAGTTTCAGACTTGAATCCTATATCCTAGGCGCTATCAGAGAGCCACATATCTTCAGTCTCATATCTTAGGCGCTATCAAATGGAAAACTTCTACACATCAAATCAAATTCTTCGTTACCATCATCGTCATCATCACAAGTATATACAGAAGAACTCAAGTTTCAGACTTGGAATCCTATATCTTAGGCGCTATCAGAGAGCCATATATCTTCACCTCCTTCAGCCCATATTCCCCATTTCCATCTCACTCTCGGGTTACTCATCATACACGCTGAGATCAGATTGGTTCTTACTCTAGGGTCTTTGTCCTGGTGAATCATCAGTCTCATATCTGTCAAGCCTCTGTAATTATTAAGCATAGACCTGATGAAAGAAACTGTTTGATGAACATCCGTATGATTTGACGACTGAACACGTGCTGTTATTAGCTTCAAGCTATTCGCTCCCTTCATATGTACTGGGCCTTTGCTTTGGAAATGGGTTTCGAAATCTGACCAAGTCTTGGGACTCAAACTAAGAGAAACGACGCCAGGGAATGCTTTGAGGAGTATTCCCAGTCCAAGTTTTTGCCTTTCAGATTGTTCTATAGACTTGACTAAATCCACTGCAAGCATTCTGATCTTGTTGCCAAAATGAGTGTTTCTGATTAGCCTGTATATGTCAGGAGATTTGAGCTCTAAAGAATTCAGATCTCGAAACTCCCCGAAACAAAAACCTTTAGCGTCCTCAACAGAAAAAGTGAATTTCACCAACTTGGGCGTTTCAAGGAGAAAAGATTTAGGCTTGCTGCATCTTANCACAACAAATGGAAAACTTTCACACATCAAATCAAATTCTTTGTTACCATCATCGTCATCATCAGAAGTATATACAGAAGAACTCAAGTTTCAGACTTGAATCCTATATCCTAGGCGCTATCAGAGAGCCACATATCTTCAGTCTCATATCTTAGGCGCTATCAAATGGAAAACTTCTACACATCAAATCAAATTCTTCGTTACCATCATCGTCATCATCACAAGTATATACAGAAGAACTCAAGTTTCAGACTTGGAATCCTATATCTTAGGCGCTATCAGAGAGCCATATATCTTCACCTCCTTCAGCCCATATTCCCCATTTCCATCTCACTCTCGGGTTACTCATCATACACGCTGAGATCAGATTGGTTCTTACTCTAGGGTCTTTGTCCTGGTGAATCATCAGTCTCATATCTGTCAAGCCTCTGTAATTATTAAGCATAGACCTGATGAAAGAAACTGTTTGATGAACATCCGTATGATTTGACGACTGAACACGTGCTGTTATTAGCTTCAAGCTATTCGCTCCCTTCATATGTACTGGGCCTTTGCTTTGGAAATGGGTTTCGAAATCTGACCAAGTCTTGGGACTCAAACTAAGAGAAACGACGCCAGGGAATGCTTTGAGGAGTATTCCCAGTCCAAGTTTTTGCCTTTCAGATTGTTCTATAGACTTGACTAAATCCACTGCAAGCATTCTGATCTTGTTGCCAAAATGAGTGTTTCTGATTAGCCTGTATATGTCAGGAGATTTGAGCTCTAAAGAATTCAGATCTCGAAACTCCCCGAAACAAAAACCTTTAGCGTCCTCAACAGAAAAAGTGAATTTCACCAACTTGGGCGTTTCAAGGAGAAAAGATTTAGGCTTGCTGCATCTTAGCTCGAGTTCAAGGAGGTTTGGCGCCACTATAGCCATGGACCGTGGAGCATTCGACACAGTCCAATGACAACTCTTTAGGTGCAGTAAACGTATTCTCGGTTCATTCAACCCTCCAACACCAATCAAATTTAACACATGAAGAAAAGGGAAACACTCATTGACCTTCTCAAGATTCTCATCATCGAGTCTGATGAACTCGAGTGTCAAATGTCTTAGATTAGGCATCTGAGTCATTCCAACAACTGAGAGCCATGCACTCTTCACCTCTAGTTTCACTAACTTACTACCTGCAATATAGAAATAGACTTCAAGATACACATCCATTACAACTGCATTTACTCGTTCCTTTAACAAGCCGTTATATCATACATCATCATCATCATCATCATCATCATCATCTTTGCTTAAGAATCTAAGATTGGTTCCTAATGAAAACGTATTGCAAACGAATCCGAAACTTACAGTTTGAAGAAACGAGCGCCAAAACATCTGACTTCCTCCAGCAAGATTGAAGCCAGAAATCAGAAATTGACAACATCTCCAGGTCATCACAAACCCTAGGCAACCACTCCTTCACGAATTCGACATCGGTAAGGTACAAATCTTTGAGGTCATCTTCATTCAAGTCGTCAAACGACATTCTCTTAAGCGCATCATCGACCCCGACTGAGATCGAGCGAATGTTAACAGAATCATTGATCAGGCTCTTGAAGATCGTTTTGAACGGTGTGACGGTTGGTGTGACGGCGATGGGACGCGATTTGAAGAACCGGGACAATGTGCAGATGAGATTCACGGTGTGAATTTCACGCTTGAGAGAGTTCATTGTCTTGGACGCGACTCGGCATCGAGCTATGGATTCGGAATCGTTGAGTCGATTCAGAATGTTCACCAAGAGCTCTGGAGGTAACTCGTCCATTGGTTTGTTTTTGTTCAATTTGGGAATTGAAAAAGGATGAAGAAGACGAAGGAGAGAACCAGAGTTATTGAAATGTAAACGTACGTGTGGTTAAAGCCCGCACGTGTTAAAAGTGAAAGACTAAAGTACCCTTACGAATTCTGGGAAATAACAAAAGTGTCACTCACCCTTATTGATGAGTCGTCGTCGTTCTAGAAATTGGGGTTTTGTAAATTTCTCCGATTTGTGTAGCGTCGGGTTTTTTCGACCGGAGAGAGAGAGAGAAATGGGGAGGAGGATTTTGAACGATGCGTTGAGGACAATTGTGAATGCGGAGAGACGAGGAAAAGCTTCGGTGGAGCTCAAACCAATCTCCACCGTTATGTCTTCCTTCCTCAGAATCATGAAGGAGAAAGGTGAAAATTTTCTCCCCTTTTTGTTTTGTAATTTGGTTCTTGACTCTTACCCATTTCCCAGTTTTTGCATCTGAAGTTGGTCAATTCATTGATACAAGATTTAGTTTTTCATTTCGTCCGTTTCACTGAGTGATGACATTGTGGAGTGAAGGATCTAGTTCTGTGATTTAGTTTAATTCTTTCGAAGCTTGCAAAAAAGTTCCTGAGGTTGTTAGGCTTAACAAATTGTGTTATTGGCTAGTGGTGAAGGCTTTTTTTGCTCCCAAGTTTATGTTTTTGCTTCTATGATGCTATTTAGTGGTGTGCTTTGCTTTGTTCTGTTTTATGTAATATTGCTTGATAGTGATTTTGGATTGGTTAGCTTTACATGTTACAGAGTGTTTGATGGAATCGGCTTTGCCTTTACAAAATGTTTCCTTAATAATGCTAATGTAGGTTATATCAAGAACTTTCAAGTCTATGATCCACATAGAGTTGGTAGAATAACAGTTGATCTGCAAGGGAGGGTTAATGACTGCAAAGCTCTTACCTATAGGCAAGACGTTAGGGCCAAAGAGATTGAGAAGTACACTGAACGCACACTTCCTACACGTCAGGTTTGTTCGTTTTCTCTCTCCCTCCCTATCCAGGTATGCAGCTAAATATCATTACTTTTAACAAAGCGTAACCTTGTTGATTTGTTCCATGTACGTAGTGGGGTTATGTTGTAATCACAACCCCGGATGGAATTTTGGACCATGAAGAAGCAATCAAACGGAATGTGGGTGGTCAAGTTCTTGGGTTCTTTTACTGAGTAGCTTAAGCTAGCACATGGCAAGAACCTTCTAGTGTCAAAAGGATTCAACAAATGTTTGAAATTTCGATCCTTCTTCCTGTTGCTTTTAGTTTTTGTAACTTGCATATTGCCTTTGAACAGGCAATTAGATAACACATATGTTGCTAAGTTCAAAGATCTTGTTGTTATGACAACATTTTCTTTAGCTCATCTTTTGGACGAGAAATTTGTTCTTCCATAGCTATCTATCAGAATAATCTATATATGCAGACAGGGTTACGGATATCTGTCAAAATGATTCAAGAAAGTTTGAAATTTCGATCCTTGTAACATCTTTTTCTTCTGGTTTTTGTTTTGGTATCTTTCTTGCATGTCTTTGAACAAATTGGCAATGAGAGAACACATTTGTTGTTATATTGAAAGATCTTTTCATGACAAACATGTTATTCTCTTATTATCATTGCACTATATACCATCGCTGTTAGTCCACCAAAATATATGACAATAATCTGATTATATATGACAAGGAAGCCAAACATGTTATACAAAAGAAATGAAATACTTCAAGGCAAAATGTTATGCTCAGGATACGAAAATTAACTTCAATCTACAAGCAAACAATCAAAGAAAAGAATGAGCGCTAATAAAACAATGAGTATGTATATATCAACAGGCGGGAAGAATGAGTAGAAGAAGTTCAGCGACGAAGAGCCCCAAGCTTGGCAAATATGTCGTCGTAATCTGGGAGTTTGGGATGAACATGGCTAGATTTCTCCTTTGCCGGAGGTTCTGGCTCAGGTGATGTCACAGTTTTGGGAGGAGAGCTTGAAGAAGCTGACCCTTCTTGCTTAGCCAATGACTTGGCCTCTGGAGTTGGCTTTGGAGAAGATTCTCGATAGTGAGAGACTTTTCCAGTTTCTGGAAGAGAGCTTGAAGAAGTAGCTGATCCTTGTCGCTTAGCTGCTGGCTTGGCCTTTAGACCTGGCTTTGGAAGAGATTCTTGATAGTGAGAAGCTTTGTCGGTTTTTGGGAGAAAGCTTAAGGAAGAAGCTGCTCCTTGTTGCTTAGCCAGTTGCTTGGTCTCAGGAGTTAGCTTTGGAGGAGATTCTTGTTCG
Organism: Camelina sativa; assembly: GCF_000633955.1. Classification (NCBI taxonomy): domain Eukaryota; kingdom Viridiplantae; phylum Streptophyta; class Magnoliopsida; order Brassicales; family Brassicaceae; genus Camelina; species Camelina sativa. The sequence continues at coordinate 5,894,807 of NC_025696.1, read as the reverse complement.
TGAGAAGCTCTGTCAGTTTTTGGAAGAGAGCTTGAAGAATAGGCTGATACATGTTTCTTAGCTAGTGGCTTGGCCTCAGGATTTGGCTTTGGAGGCGAATCTTGATCATCAAAGACTGTCTCAGTTTTCGTGGTAACCAGAGATGATCTTCTCTCCTGTCCCTTTGTTCTTCGTGAGATGGAAATAGAAGGCTTGGTTTGGGTGCGTGCAGCATCTCTACCAAATTCTCTCTCATCTTCATCGTCACTAGATATTGAGTGAATATATGAGGCAGAAGCAGAGGCAGGGGTGGTCTTGTGGATCCTCCTCTCTTGACTTCTGGTGGAAACTCGGGTCGGAATCTTGTTCTCCGTGTCCTCATGGCTGACGCGCGAATGTAGATGTGTTGGCTGAGTTCTTGACTCAGTTTTTTTATCTTGATATCTGACAGAATCTATCTCCGGAAGTTCCGTCTCTGATTCATCATCACTAGAAAATGAAGCTGGAGGTATATAGCTTGGTCTTTTGTCCGTGTTGCTTGCTCTCTGAGTGTTAAGTTCTTTCCTGTCTGTCTGAAAAGAAGAAGACCTCGATGGATCAACTACTGTTGGGACATGCTCTTTAACAGATTTAGACCATGTCTTGTCTCTTGGCGGACTCATTCCATAAGATGGGAGAGTTGTTTCATTCTTAGTTCCAGCGGCTAGAGGTTCAATCCTAAGACCTGTAGGAGTCTCTGAGTCGGATACTTCCTGTATCTTGGAATCATCTCCTTCGTCTTCGGAGTCTGAGGGGAAAAAGTAGCGTCCTAGATCATCAGGAACATTAGACTTTGGGGACTTAAGAGATTTCAGCTTCGGGCTTTCTTCTACATGTCCTGAAAATTTTCCTTTGTTTTTCAGATTGTCTTCTTCACTTTCAGAATCTCGGTCATAGTCATCAAACATTGCAGACGGCTTAGGCTCATGCAGAGAAGCCGGAGGACTTGTAGGACCATCATCAAATATAGGAGGCTTCTCCTTCTCAAGAACCTGTGAGGTTGAGGCTGAGCTGGTTTGTCCCATAGCCTTGTCTCCTTCGAAGCTCCATGAACTTGTCTCTGTTGGCATATGATCAGGTGTTTTGCTGCTACTGCCGAGCAAAGAAAATCCTAATCCTTCTTCTGGTTCATCATGATAAGCATCCTCTGTGTCAAATTGAGGTTTATCGAAAAACGAGCTATAGTCATCAAAAGCTGGAGCAACAACAACATCAGGACCATAATTGCGACTCTCTGTATCTTCATCTTCAACAGTGCTCTGAAATCTGTCTTTTTCCAAGATACTTGGTGAATCGATATGGTCCGAGGCAGTTACATCATAGTCATCAGATAAATTGCTTGACTGTGAATGTGATGAAGCATGACTTGACTGTTTCTTGAGCAGAACACCTTCTGAATTGCTAAGGTCTAAATCATCCACACTTGGCTGCTTCTTCTCTCCACCCATTTTAGCAAAAGAATCGTTCGGCCTCATCTCCAATGAGTTCTCCCGAGAACGACCTCTCCTCCATGAAGCATTTTCTGATAGCTCATCAACATTCTTCTTAGAAGATTCTGCCCTAGTAGTAGTAGATTGATCTTCTTGCATGTTACTGCTTCTTAACATCTCTTCCTTACCAAAACCTCCGCCTTGCACATTTGAGCTACTTCGACTATGTGGGGGATTGTTTCTTAAACTATCATAAGAGGATGAGTTCAGCGACTCTGTTGAATTATGCATTGCCATCATCCGTTCTTTACTTGAAAGCTCAGCAGCTGCACGTGCAGCAAAACTCGCTCTTTCTGCAGATTCAGCAGCTGCACGTGCAGCACTTGTTGCATCAACAAATTCTGTTTCCCATGGAGATGAATCCCCATGACCTGGATTGGGATGTCTGTGTTCTCTACCGTCAGTTCTACCTCCTGTATTAAAACAAATGACGATTTGTTTTAATCTAACGGTCAGCACAAACAAAGAACGACGAAAAAACAGAAGGAACATCAAAGATATGAAAAACTAACCAGACGGTTTTGGGTCTTGATGATAGTAATCAGCTGTCTTCCCAATGTTGAAATCAGTAGATGTAGTGCGGCTTGAAGATCTTCCATCAATGGCATATGAATTCTGCGACACATTGACAGTCGTAGCTGGAGCTTGAAACTCTGGAAGTTGATTGTTTTGGATTCTTGAAGACTGAGAGTGAGAGGAACTTGCTCCACTCTGCTCAAAGAAATCGAAAAATGCTAATGAGGAAACAGATACTAGAAGGTGAAAGTAACATCAGCAATATTGAACTGAAAAATATACTACTAACCGCTAATACAGTTTCCTTTGGATCTGATTCAACCAAAGATTCTGCTTCCCAAGTTACATTATGCTGCGCAGCAATATCCGTCAAAATTTTGTTCTTCGTTGGACCATCAGGAGCTTTAACAGACAATTTATCCACCAACTAAACATAAAGAGACAGAGAGAGTCTCATAAGCAATCACACCTCTCTTAAGTCTTAATACAAACAGCGCAAGAAAAGAAGAGAACACCGTTACAACCACTTACCAAACGACTGACACCAGAATCAGGTTGCAAACCAATAGCAGCTGAAACAAAATCTTTCCCATACTTTGCAGAGAACTGCTTAACAATATCTGAGAGTTCTGAAACATCTGTTAACCTTTGAGAAGCGTACAAGACACTCGCCACAGCTTCCTTAAGATCATTAGGGCAAGTCCTGAAGTAAGATAAGAAAACAATGATCAAACACATATAACACAATAGAACAAAAAGAAACAAACACAAATAAACTTTTTTAACTTACTTTTGAGAGTCAATGACACCCAAACGAGCAACAAGAAGTTCACAATATATACTAACGAGCTCATAAGCAGCTACAGTCTTCTCTTCTCTCACCACATGCTCCACCTGAGAGAAAGTATAATAAGCATTTCACAATCCATGACTCAAAAATCACATATTTTCATACAAACAAATGAAAAAATTTGATTGCTTGCTTACTCGAATTTGAGCTGTCTGGGTTTGGCCGGACTCGAGCAATTGAGCCAATTCTCTTCTTAATTGTTTAATCTGTGTATCCTTTTTGTTCTTCAGTATTTTCAGGCGTGACGCCGCCATTTGTAAAGCAGTTTTGCTTCATTATTGAAAAAACATGAAAAAACAAATCACAAAATCATTCAAAACAAACCCAGATTGTATCATTCCTCCGGTAATGTGAACAAACTGAATTTACCATTTAGCAGGCTTAAAACTTCGATGAAGCACCTTCTTCATTGATCAGAGAAACGAAAGATGAAGCCTTTTAAGGTCTGGGGAGTCTCTGAGTACACAATTGAAACGAAAAAAATCAAGGGCTTTTTTAGGGTTTTTGTTTAAGAGGATCAGATGAAAATGTTGTGATCTGAGGAAATTGGACCTTCTCTCATGACCCGAAGAAAAGTATCAATTTTGGAGAAGAAGAAGATGAATTAGAGATAGGAGTAAAAAAAAAAAAAATTGACTTTTTTGGGTAAACGGTTAAATAGGTGTTGAAGATTTTGATCACGCGTCAATATGACAAACTAATGTAAGAAAAAAAAACTCGGAAAAAAAAAACGAAAAAGACATGTATGTCACATGTGACATGTTGCATGTCGACAGAAGAAAAATAATAATAATCATTTGGAATTAATGTATTTCAGATTTTGTAATGGTATTCAAATATTAGATTTTTTGTTTGAATTTTTTTTTCGTAATTTATATAACTTATTTATATTTGTTAAAAATGTATTTCAGTTTAATTACTTTTTAGTATTGGGATATCAAAACTGTAGTTTATCAAATCTCTATATATTAAGGGGTGATGTATTCAACTTGACATTTTAAGTGATTTCTCTAAAATTTACAAATCTTATGTTATTTAATCATGGATTTTTTAAAGTCAGCTAAAATCTACTGTTATTAAAATGATGATTTAAAAATCTATTTTAAAATCTACTATTATTCAAAACAGTTTGTAGATTTGGATTTTAATAATTTTTAGAGATTTTGGAGAATTTGAGAGAATTTATTTAGTTAAAAATACAGAAATCCAAATTTCATGGTTTTAGGTGATATTTAATTTTTTTTTACTATAAATCATATCAACTTCTCTAAAATTTATTAAAATTCCAAATTTTCTAAATCTCATAAATTTCAATACACCCCTAAATTTCATCATTTCATGATATCCATATCTTTTTTGTCCAAAAGGCAAAATTATACTCCATCCGTTCTAGTTTAACTGTCGTTTAAAGTTTTTGCACACAAATTAAGGAAACTATTAAATTTTATGTTTTGCTCTTCATTAATATATTTTATAATTTTTCATTAGTTAAAACTTTAAAACAGCAGGGATAAGATTATAATATTCATCAAACATCTGCATTGAAAAACTAAAACGATAACTAATATGAAACAAAATTAAATCCTAGAATGACAACTAAATTAGAACGGAGGGAGTATTTTGTATCGGTTTATCACTAGATCACGATTTATTTAATTGTTATAAATAAAGATCGAAGAGTTAGTTGGTCACATGTTTCTCATCCATATTTTATTTTGTCTTTAAATATGAAGACACCGACAAAAAGATATTTGAAATACCATAAAACCAAAAATTGCGAAACATAGCATCATCTCTTGTTGTAATTAATTAGGTTTTCAATACAAAAAATATCGAATATTTATACTCTGTATCGTTTATCCTAAATTCATCAAAAATAACCCGATTATAATAAACTCTATTCATCGCCTAAGTATCGAAAAGTTCACTTGTTGGGATGCATGTACACGCCGAAGCAAGGTTACATTTTATCACAAAACAAAGCATGTTTACTTATATTAGTAAGATTTTTACGGAAACGACAACAAGAAACTATAAAACGAAAAAAAAATTGAGTAAGAACTCTTTAGAAATTACTGTCAATCATATATGAATCAGGCCATACATTATACAACACAACAATGTATATAGAGCATAAAGTGATCAAACCTCTCTTTTAATCAATTTTGGTTAGTCCTACGTACGTACTTCCATTATCTCTTTCACTAGACACTAGTGGCTCTGTGGCTCTCGATCCAGCTCGGCGGCTAAGCATTGTTTCAGCTCCGTTACGATCTGGTTCATTGTTGGTCTACTGGATCCTCTCTCTCTGACGCAAGACATTGCGATCTCTACAAACTTCCAGGCTGAGTCCTCCGAGAAGTCGCCGCGAAGTAGCGGATCCACTATACCGTCTAGTTCTCTGGCCTCGAAGAACGGCCAAACGTAGTGAACAACGCTGATATTGTCTCCTTCTTCGGTTTTGATGATGGCTCGCTGGCCAGTAATGAGTTCAAGAAGAACGACCCCAAAACTGAACACGTCGCTCTTCTCGTTCAGCACGAATGTTCTGTAGTGTCTGTCACCACAAATCTGATTTGTTTAGTTTATAAGATATGATATTGTTGTCCACTTAAATTGGTTATAATTTTTGCTAAACTGAAAAAAGGGTTTTGAACTGAATTGGCCAACCCTAGTTTCAGTATTACCCCTGGTTTGTGATACTACCAGCCAGACCGTGTGATCCGTAGAGTGTATAAATTAAAGGAACTTACTCAGGATCAATGTAGCCTGGAGTTCCCATGACGGTAGTCACGGCGTGGCTGAGATCGTCCTCAGGGAAGACCTTAGAAAGGCCGAAATCAGCAATCTTGGCTTCCAAGTTATCGTTCAATAGGATGTTTGCTGTTTTAACGTCTCTGTGTACTATTGCTGGCCTGCACCCATCGTGCAAATACTCCAAACCTGCCAAGGCGAAAGAAAACTAGGTGTTAACAACTAAGCCAGGTTTGGTTTGTAGTTAAAAATCAAGGATGTCAAAACTAAGACCAACCTTGAGCAGAGTCTATGGCTATATGGAGTCTCTTTTCCCAGCTAAGATCTTCTGCATTCTCACCTGCATGTCCGTAGACATAACACCGATGACGGTGAGCTCATAGGAAGCAACAATTGGTAACAGAGAAATAGAGAGAGATGAAGATTACTTGAAAGATAAGCTTGCAAGTTGCCGTTGGCCATGTACTCGTAGATGAGAGCCATACTGCGATCATCGCAATATCCAACAAAGGAAGCTAAATTGCGGTGATGCACTGTCAAAAGAAGCTCTGCCTGCAAACATTTTACACTTAAGCAACCATATAAAACAACAATTTCCAAAATATATGATCATATTTTTGATGTTCTTTAGATTACCTCGACTTGGAATTGGTTAGAAGCCCTGGATGATGATGATGACTCTTTAGGTTTTCCCAGTGAAGAATCGTTGATCATCTTTACAGCAATTTTAGTCCCATCTTCAAGGGAACCGAGATACACAATACCAAACCCTCCTTTACCAATCACTTTATTGAAGTTGTTTGTAATGCTAGAGAGCTCATTATATGTGAATCTTCTCTTCCCTGAAGGCAGGAGTGGTCCTATATAGGCACCTAAAATCAAAACATTCGTTTTTCTCAGCAAAAATCTGACTTCAAATTTATTAACCGCGCGTGAAGTAATAAAATTCTAACCTAACCTTTTTTCCTTTGCCTTAGTATGATCCATATGATAACTAAGACAACAATGAGAACGATTACTGATGTCCCTACGGCTATTGGTACGACCATGTTGTTCTTCTTCTTGTCTTGACATGAACGTGAGGTACAAAGGTTTTGATCATCCACACTGGAAAACAGAGGAAATCACAAGATTCATAGAGAGTGCTTGTGTTTCAGTAACTTTTCTGTAAAATGCTAGATGTTACCTGAGTGCAAGTAGACCAGCCTTAAATTTTTTCATAAGAGAATTTGGAATAAACCCAGTAAAATTGTTTCCTTTCAAATTCCTTGCAACACAAAAGAAAAAAAAAATGTCAAGAGGCAAGTTCACTATTAAAATAGACCAAGACTATATATCTATATATTCTGTGGTCACTTACAGAAGTTTCAAATGTTTTAGATCCGCCAAAAACTCAGGTACATTTTGTTGTAGGTCGTTGTTAGATAAATCCCTGAGTAAAACAATGCATTAGTCTTTTATAGTTGATGTGAATAACAGTGGTGGAAAGTGTCAATGTATTTGTATACTTACAATGACTCAAGAAGAGAGAGATTTCTAAATGCCAATACTATTGGTCCTTGTAATCCGCTTGAGCTAAGATTCAGGGACTTGATTTGATGATAACTATTAGTGCTGTAACTGCATCCAATACCTTCCCAAGGGAATAGTCTTGGGGAGCAAGGATCACCACTCCAAACCTTATTCACTTTATATGTTTCTTTTATGCTTTCTATGGCATGAACTGCATTAACAAAATAAAAATAAAAAATGTGAGTTTTAGTAGCAATCTTACAGAGTCCAAGTAGAGATGGAAACACACCATCATCAGTTCTGGTGTAAAATTCATCTAGAGATTGTACTGTGAAGATCTCAATAGCATTGAGAATTGGTGGAAGCGTTGAATCTGCGGTCTTCTGAAGAGAAATCAAGTGATCATTACCAGAGAAAGCTATTGGATTAGATAACGTCATTGAATACTTTGAAGAAGGAACAAAAGAATTTTCAGAAACAGGGGAACCATTCCACAAAATCTTCATCTTTCTAGTCTCATTACTCTCTAGCGCCTCGAGTTCCGCAAAGTAAAGATATGCGTAGAACCGAGCATTTGGATCGTCAGATGTCCAGAACAGTTCCAACGGATCATCATCGCTTTTAGGCGAAGCAGCTGTCTTAATAACTTCATCAGGCGGCGAATAACCGTTCTGAAAAACATCGATATAGGCGGATGTTACAATCGAGTTCCAAGAGATATTTGAGGAGTATGGAGACCAAATACGATCGAATCTATCGTTTTGGTACCGTCCTGTTCTGTTTAAATATCCAATGTCCCATCTTTGATAGAGTACCAATGAGACATTTCTTCCAAATTCAGTATTATAGATTGAGCTGTTCACAGGCCGGAGCTCCAAGCCTGAAATAAAAGGAGTTCCTTTACCTTTGTTCACAAGGCAAACATATGTTGTCTCTGACTCTGCAAAGCTTAAAATCTCTTTTATGACTTGGTCAGAAGCATTCTTGAACTTCACTGTCGACCAGAAATTCACGTTTACATAGAGATCAAACTCAGGCAAGGCTTTTTTACCATCGTAGTTTCCATACATAAACCAAGCTCTGATGAGATAAAGGTTCCCTTTTCCTGGAAAAGTTTTTAAGGTGTAACAGTTTCTGTTTCCTTGAGGGAATGCTCTTACTTCAGCAAGAGTTGACGGCAAAACAGGGTTTTTCGGATAGCCGTATTCTTCAGAGACGTTGAAGTTTACGCCAGTAGTTATGAAGGCATCATCGGAGACGTAAGTGATTTTGGCCATAGTGTCTTCAGGGGTTTCGTAAGGAGGTATGCCACAATCGATGTTGATGTAACCTGTGGATCAGAGGAGAAGAAAGGGAGATTACTTACAACACAAGCTAAAATGTTAATGACGTTTGAGAAAGTTTTTAAAGCCAACTTCATTTCACAAAATTTAAACACCTTCAAGAACATGGGCCAATTTATAATCAAACAACAGAGAGAACAGAGGATTTATGATTACTTGCAACACAAGACATTGTATTAGACTTTTGACTAAATTTACAAGACAGGTTTTCTCGATTCTATGTTTTGAGTTTCAATCACAAACTCAAGGTTTCTTTAGTCTGAACAGAGAGGAGAAAAGGAAACCTGATCGGCCTTGGCCGTGAACTACAATGGTGATGGCAAGGGTAAAGAAAATGCCGAAAAAGAGAGAGTGATTAGCCCTCATCTTCTCCGATCCTTTTTGTTTTTGTTTTCAGAAGTTCTTCAGCTTATCATCGTCAAGAATAAAATAGACAACGTGCGACTAAGATAACAGAAACATTAAAAGTACAAAAGTCTACTCTTTATGTTATTAGGCAAGGGTTTTGTAGACTTTTCTTTCATCGTTGGCCCAGTGGCCATATATATACTTCCCACTAAGGTGAGGAAGACAACCTGGATTTTATAAGATAGATGGCAACAGAGGTGGAGTTACCACTTACCCCCACATGTTCCTCTATAAAGTCCTGTTTTTAATAATTGAAATACATATAATTTATAGATAAAAAAATGGTGAATGTTCTAAAATAGTCACGTTTTGACTTTTGGTGAAGTTATTTGTGATGTGATTAGCAATGTAGCATTCAAAATACATAGACTAATTCATTGATAACCAATTGATTTTGATCCGTGTGAAAGAATACGAAGTCTATTTAATGACTTTTCTATAACCATGAAGTTACAGATTTTACAAAGTTGATAGAACATGATCAAAAAGTAGAAGAGCTCATATTTAAAGAAGCATAGACTTTGGAGCCTTCTTTTGTTTGAAGGCCTTCATTTATTCCAAGGCCAGCCTTGATGTCCACTTTACTCCTTGAGAGATCCACCTCCACGAGAGGCTTGCTTCCGAGCATGGGAGGTTTAAGGATATTACCTGAACACAGATTATTCACAGTAAGTACTCTAATCAGAAATGTCACAATGTAACAGAGAGTCATTTGGTTTCATCACTAGGACTAGCTTATATACTCATACCGTTGTAGTGGCAAACAATTTAATGTCCCATAATCACAGGTTCAATATGAATATATCGGAGCTTCAATGTCAATACAATTACCTATTTTACTGAAGAAAATGCCGTAATTCATTCCGTTGTACACGGTTGGTATCACTGTCGAATAAGGGCATTGCTCGGAGAATCCAATCTTTTGACCGTTAGATTTTTTGATTGATCTGCTTAGCTTGTTTACGCAACGTATGAACTGCTTGTGACAGTTAACGTAAATCATACCTGAAAAAAAATTCCATAATTGATTATCAAATACTCAAAATGATATCCTGTTTTACAACTCAAGAATGAGCTTTCTATTCTTGATTGGTTTTACCTTTTTGATCAACACAATTGTCATGTGTCATACAACAAGCATCAAGACCATCACAAGGTTTCTCTCCAGGACATCCATAGTAACCTATCCCACAATACTTCCCATATCGAATGACGAGACCTGAAGAAACAGAGAGATGGGGTTAAGAAAAACAGATCATGCACTAAGTTAGTTTTTCTCCAAATTTCAAAAGAATGCACACAAATCATCTTACTGTTGCAGTTCTGTACAATGCACGTTTTGCTGCACTTCCCCTGTCATTTGTGATTCAACCCATCAGAAAAAAGGTAACAATAAAGACACAAAACATGAACAAAGAACAGTAAGTACATATAACCTCGCTGTGAACGACGGCGAAGAGGAGGAAGGCGGTTAAGCCGGAAGCAATACGTGCCAAAGCACCGCCGCAAATCATCTCTCCCCCGTTAACGTTTATGGGTTTTGACTTGTGTTCTTTCAAAAATTTCTGTCCCAAACTATATTTGGGTCTCTTTTATAATGGAAGATCCCATCGTTGGTGCTCCTGCTTTCTCGTCCCTTCTGTCTCTCTCTATTTTATGTACACAAATACTAAAAAAAACTGAAGCAGTTTCATGATTTACACCCTAACAAATCTTCAGTTTCTTTTTGGACGTTCCTTATCCATAATAAGAACTATTATTATTATTGACGTTAAAAACAGAGGATCATTTTGGTGTAATCTATCAGATGTTACGTATAGATTGCTGTTTTTGACAATACTAATTGAAATATCTTGCAGTTGACAATAACACAAGTAATAATCACAAATATAATGAAACAACAAACTTTATGTTGATTATATATATATATATATTAATATATATCAAAAAACCATAGTTGAAATTATTTCTCTACATTATATTTCCTATATAATTATATGAATTTCTTATAATAAACACACATCTAGAGTGAAATAGAAACTAAAGTAATATGTAGATGGACACAAATCCATTCACTGCTATTTTGTTTTGACCTGAAAATAATCATTTGACCATTAGAAAACAAGGTTTACGAATTTACAAAGTTGAGAGATATATATAGAGTTATGAGTCACCTTATAAGCTGATGATCAAGAAGGGGAAGGGTTCATTGGAACAGAGACTTTGGAGCCTTGTTTTGTTTGAAGGCCTTGCTTTGTACCAAGGCCATCCTTTGTGTCCGCTTTACTCCGAGCGAGATCCACCTCCACGACAGACGCGGGCCTTGCTGGCGGCTTAGGTGTAATGATGTTACCTGCGCAAGATTATTCGCATCTTATCGGTATTTAACTGAATTAAGCGATTTGCACTTTAACATCAGAAGACAGTATAGTAAAGGGTTTATAATCAGCAATGTCACAAACAATGTAACATAAGTCATATGGTTGGAAGTTTTGAACACTACCAGCTTATTAGTTTACAAGTGATTCTCATAATGAATTTATAGTGACAAAAGGTTCAATGTCATAAATCACAGGTTCAATATGAATAAAACAGAGCTTAATTAGTTACTTACCTATTTTACTGAAGAAAATGCCGTAATCCATTCCTCTGTACACGGTTGGTATCACTGTCGAATAAGGGCATTGCTTGGAGAATCCAACCTTTTGGTTATTAGATTGTTGGACTGATCTTTTTAGCTCGTTTATGCAACGCTGAAACTGCTTGTGGCAGTTAACATAAGTCATGCCTGCAAAAAAACCAGATGCAGCAGTACATTCTCAGAATCCAATATCTAATAGATTTGTAGTTAAAAGATGATCATTTCATTTCAATGTCCCTCTAAAGATATTCTTGATTGGTTTACCTTTTACAGTAACACAATTGTCATGGTTCATACAACAAGTATCAAGATCATCACAAGGTGGCTCTCCAGGACATCCGAAGTAACCTATCCCACAATACTTCCCATATCGAACACTGAGACCTGAAACGGAGATGGACCGAGACAGATGAGCTGGTTTTGCTTGAGAAATGCTCTTTATATTCAAAGGGTATGCATAAGAAAAACGATAAGCTCACCGTTGCAGCTCTGTGCAATGCAGGTTTTGCTGCACTTCTCCTGTCATTTAGATTTAACCAATCAGAACAAGATAATATCATCGTCTTGACATTACCATAACTCACAAACATGAACAAAGAACAGTAAGAATATATCTATTCATCAACCTGGCTGCAAACGACGGCAAGGAGGAGGAAGAAGGTTAAGCTAAATCCGACATTTGTCAAAGCACCACCGCGAATCATCTTTTTATCTTTGGCTGTTGAAGTTTCTGATTTTGGCTTGTGCTTTTTTCAAATTCTGACACCAAAACGTATAATTGTGACTCTTTGAAGTGGAAGTTCTCATTGCTGGTCCTCCTGCTTTCTCGTCCCTCTTCTCTCTTATGTACCACAAAGACTTGAAAAAACAATAAGTTTCATATTTACCAATCAAATCTTCATATTTTATCAAAGAAAAATGAAAATTCAGACGTTAACTGATTTTTAGTGAGACATGTTACAATATAGATTGCATAAATATGGTTCAACTTTTCTATCAAACAAACATTAAAGTGAGAGAAATTTCCTGGGAAATTTTGTTCTTATTGAGAGCAATCTTATCAAAGAGTTATAGCAAAATGGATTTTCTCAGCTCCAAAGCCTCCGTTTCAGGGAAAAACTGTAAAAAAAAATCGATTCAAGAGAGAATCATGAAAACTAAAAACGGAGGAGGTGATTACACAATCTTCAAGTTATTGTTCCTCTCCTTCAAGGGTAATAGCCTGTGAAGGTGAATCCTCTGCCGGCGATTTCACCAGCGCAATACCAAGCAAAGCATTCAAGACCAAACAATGCAGCGATTCCTGCATCTTCTACCTTTAGACCAGATCTGTTCTTCCATAAGTTCTTTGCGTAGTCTACTTCCTTCCAGAGAGTTTCATAGCGTCCGGGAATGCTGTAATAAGGAGTGGATAAGTGTTAGATACTAGAGTCAAGTCGCACATAAAGGCAACATCAAGATTACAAAATGCAAATGCCCAAAACTTTTCAATTCATGGTAAGATGAAGTGTGGTGATGGAACGGGTCTCGCCTATGAATCAATTTATTATCAAGCAAGAGGCAATATACTGAGAATTCTTTTGTACCCCGAAAAAGATGGACCGTACTGCATATTTGAGATATAGACAAGAACAATTGTTGCAGATGAGATTACTAAGAGTCGAGATTAAGAGATTTAATAATCAAACCAACCGAAGCTTGACTACTTTAAAACACAATCCTGCAACTTATGACAAAGAACTAAGCAAGACCAACAGCTCAGCTAAAAGATAGCATAAACCACATGTAAACGTTTGAATCCAATATCGATTATGGGGCGGGCAACAGAAATAAGAGGAGACATCAGAGGATTCATAGTATGCCCGTTTAATCATTTCATGTCTACTTTACGCCTTAAAGAAGAAAATGAGAAAATGACAAAAGTCTCTTGCTAACCAGAATATCGGAAATGGTTCTATATATGAAAAGGGAAAATGTTGAGAGATAAAGGAGGGAAGAGAGATATCAACCTAGCAAGACGGGTGTACAGCAATTGCTTAGACAACTCTTGACACTTCTCCACAGTGGCAGGTTCCTGGATATACTGCTTGTTCTTCTCCAACAACTGTCTGTAGTAGGAAGTTCCATGCTTAGCCACAAACTTCGAAGCTTCACATGCCTTTGATTGAACTTGTATCAACTTTGATGCCATCTTCACAACCTAAATCCTTCAAATACAAAAAAGAGAACTTTACATCAAGCTACCTTCAGCGTTACCATTTCAGCTCTAAAATAGAGCAGAGAATTCTCAAGCAGGTATCTTTTATTCATAAAAACCAAATTAACCAAAGCTTTCACATTTGAAAATCCGTTAATTTCTCTACTAAAGCAAACATTTGAAGAGGCTTCAGTGAATTCACACAAATCAAGCTAAAGAAACCTAAAACCCCAAATTCTAAATTCCAGAACGATTAGATCGAACAAGCTCCATTGTAAAACAAACCAAGCCCATCAAAAATCCAAATCCGTGACTCCTAAAACGAACAATTGTAATCGAAGAAAGAAGAGATCACAGATATATAGATCTAAAAGTCAACCACAAAGCATACAATATACAAGAGAAAGCAGGAACAAAACCCTAGATACCAATTAACAAAATTCATAAAACCCAATTAAGAATCTGAGAACAAATAGAAAAGAGCGAGAAAGATCGGTAGGAGACGAGAACCTCGCCGTACCTTTCTGCAAATTTGATAATGCAGCTCCGGTGAAGCTGAGAGAGAGATGATGATGAGTCGATTCGAGATTTCGGGCCACTGATTCAACAACTTCGTAATATGGTCACTTCTCTTCTTCGTGTTTAAACGCTGTCGTTTCTCCCTACGCTTGAAACGACGTCGTTACTTGTTTTGTTGTCCTCAAGTATTGAAACGACAGCGTTTTGTAATACTTAGGCACAATAAGATCTGCCACGCCGGGAAAAAACAAAAGTTAGCCCAGTCGTCATGTCGTCTCTATCTCCACCGCCGATTCCTATGGAGCTTCACGCCGGTAACCGGCAAAAGCTCGTTGATTCAATACGCCGTGACTTATCTAGTTCCAATCGTTCTCTCGATGGATTCGTTTTACTTCAGGTACTCATTGGTTGCTCAAAGCTTTTATCGTCTTTAGTTTTATAATTTCGTGGTTTCTCTTGATTTTTTTGGAACGATAGGGTGGTGAAGAAAAAAATCGATACTGCACTGATCACGCTGAGCTTTTCAGGTACTGATTTGGAAATTTTATCTTGAGGGTGATTGAAATCGTACTAGTTTAGTCTGTTCAATGTTTTAAGTGGAACATAGAGTGATCTTAATTTGTTGAATTGACTTGGAATATAGGCAGGAGAGTTATTTTGCTTACTTGTTTGGAGTCAGAGAGCCTGATTTCTATGGAGCTATTGTGAGTTTTTTTCATCTATTTTCTCCATTTCTTTGGATTCTATGTTGCTTAATTGATGAATTTATTTTCTTTTGGTATTGGAAGGACATTGGAAGTGGGAAATCTATCCTTTTTATTCCAAGGTTGCCTGCTGATTATGCTGTCTGGTTAGGTGAGATTAAGCCATTGTTACACTTTAAGGTAACTATTTGAATATTTTCTAGTCTTGTTAATTGGTTCAATGCATAAATTTCTCTTTATAGTGATGGCATTTTGTGCTTTCTGTTGCAGGAAACATATATGGTTGACATGGTTTTTTATGTGGATGAGATTGTTCAAGTTTTTAATGAACAATTCAAGGGATCTGGAAAACCTCTGTTGTATCTCTTGCATGGTCTTAACACTGACAGCAGTAACTTCTCAAAACCTGCCAGCTTTGAGGTTTCACATTTCTTCCTTTCTTCTTCACTTGCTCTGGAGATTTCGTCTTGCCATTTTCGTGTCTTGATCCTAAAAATAAATAGCTTCTGGCACGTCTTGTGATTAACAGTTTTGGGATTCTGATGCTCATAGTGTTTCCTTTCCTCGAATATTGGAATCTCATTTGTACTTTTTTTTTTACTGTTTTTGTGTCTTCTTTCAGGGGATAGAGAAGTTTGAGACTGATTTGACTACCTTACATCCTATTTTGGCGGAGTGTCGAGTTATTAAATCAAGCTTGGAGCTTCAACTAATACAGTTTGCAAATGATATAAGTTCTGAAGCTCNAGAGTCAAGTCGCACATAAAGGCAACATCAAGATTACAAAATGCAAATGCCCAAAACTTTTCAATTCATGGTAAGATGAAGTGTGGTGATGGAACGGGTCTCGCCTATGAATCAATTTATTATCAAGCAAGAGGCAATATACTGAGAATTCTTTTGTACCCCGAAAAAGATGGACCGTACTGCATATTTGAGATATAGACAAGAACAATTGTTGCAGATGAGATTACTAAGAGTCGAGATTAAGAGATTTAATAATCAAACCAACCGAAGCTTGACTACTTTAAAACACAATCCTGCAACTTATGACAAAGAACTAAGCAAGACCAACAGCTCAGCTAAAAGATAGCATAAACCACATGTAAACGTTTGAATCCAATATCGATTATGGGGCGGGCAACAGAAATAAGAGGAGACATCAGAGGATTCATAGTATGCCCGTTTAATCATTTCATGTCTACTTTACGCCTTAAAGAAGAAAATGAGAAAATGACAAAAGTCTCTTGCTAACCAGAATATCGGAAATGGTTCTATATATGAAAAGGGAAAATGTTGAGAGATAAAGGAGGGAAGAGAGATATCAACCTAGCAAGACGGGTGTACAGCAATTGCTTAGACAACTCTTGACACTTCTCCACAGTGGCAGGTTCCTGGATATACTGCTTGTTCTTCTCCAACAACTGTCTGTAGTAGGAAGTTCCATGCTTAGCCACAAACTTCGAAGCTTCACATGCCTTTGATTGAACTTGTATCAACTTTGATGCCATCTTCACAACCTAAATCCTTCAAATACAAAAAAGAGAACTTTACATCAAGCTACCTTCAGCGTTACCATTTCAGCTCTAAAATAGAGCAGAGAATTCTCAAGCAGGTATCTTTTATTCATAAAAACCAAATTAACCAAAGCTTTCACATTTGAAAATCCGTTAATTTCTCTACTAAAGCAAACATTTGAAGAGGCTTCAGTGAATTCACACAAATCAAGCTAAAGAAACCTAAAACCCCAAATTCTAAATTCCAGAACGATTAGATCGAACAAGCTCCATTGTAAAACAAACCAAGCCCATCAAAAATCCAAATCCGTGACTCCTAAAACGAACAATTGTAATCGAAGAAAGAAGAGATCACAGATATATAGATCTAAAAGTCAACCACAAAGCATACAATATACAAGAGAAAGCAGGAACAAAACCCTAGATACCAATTAACAAAATTCATAAAACCCAATTAAGAATCTGAGAACAAATAGAAAAGAGCGAGAAAGATCGGTAGGAGACGAGAACCTCGCCGTACCTTTCTGCAAATTTGATAATGCAGCTCCGGTGAAGCTGAGAGAGAGATGATGATGAGTCGATTCGAGATTTCGGGCCACTGATTCAACAACTTCGTAATATGGTCACTTCTCTTCTTCGTGTTTAAACGCTGTCGTTTCTCCCTACGCTTGAAACGACGTCGTTACTTGTTTTGTTGTCCTCAAGTATTGAAACGACAGCGTTTTGTAATACTTAGGCACAATAAGATCTGCCACGCCGGGAAAAAACAAAAGTTAGCCCAGTCGTCATGTCGTCTCTATCTCCACCGCCGATTCCTATGGAGCTTCACGCCGGTAACCGGCAAAAGCTCGTTGATTCAATACGCCGTGACTTATCTAGTTCCAATCGTTCTCTCGATGGATTCGTTTTACTTCAGGTACTCATTGGTTGCTCAAAGCTTTTATCGTCTTTAGTTTTATAATTTCGTGGTTTCTCTTGATTTTTTTGGAACGATAGGGTGGTGAAGAAAAAAATCGATACTGCACTGATCACGCTGAGCTTTTCAGGTACTGATTTGGAAATTTTATCTTGAGGGTGATTGAAATCGTACTAGTTTAGTCTGTTCAATGTTTTAAGTGGAACATAGAGTGATCTTAATTTGTTGAATTGACTTGGAATATAGGCAGGAGAGTTATTTTGCTTACTTGTTTGGAGTCAGAGAGCCTGATTTCTATGGAGCTATTGTGAGTTTTTTTCATCTATTTTCTCCATTTCTTTGGATTCTATGTTGCTTAATTGATGAATTTATTTTCTTTTGGTATTGGAAGGACATTGGAAGTGGGAAATCTATCCTTTTTATTCCAAGGTTGCCTGCTGATTATGCTGTCTGGTTAGGTGAGATTAAGCCATTGTTACACTTTAAGGTAACTATTTGAATATTTTCTAGTCTTGTTAATTGGTTCAATGCATAAATTTCTCTTTATAGTGATGGCATTTTGTGCTTTCTGTTGCAGGAAACATATATGGTTGACATGGTTTTTTATGTGGATGAGATTGTTCAAGTTTTTAATGAACAATTCAAGGGATCTGGAAAACCTCTGTTGTATCTCTTGCATGGTCTTAACACTGACAGCAGTAACTTCTCAAAACCTGCCAGCTTTGAGGTTTCACATTTCTTCCTTTCTTCTTCACTTGCTCTGGAGATTTCGTCTTGCCATTTTCGTGTCTTGATCCTAAAAATAAATAGCTTCTGGCACGTCTTGTGATTAACAGTTTTGGGATTCTGATGCTCATAGTGTTTCCTTTCCTCGAATATTGGAATCTCATTTGTACTTTTTTTTTTACTGTTTTTGTGTCTTCTTTCAGGGGATAGAGAAGTTTGAGACTGATTTGACTACCTTACATCCTATTTTGGCGGAGTGTCGAGTTATTAAATCAAGCTTGGAGCTTCAACTAATACAGTTTGCAAATGATATAAGTTCTGAAGCTCACATAGAGGTCTGATATGCTTCTACCAGTGAATGAAAATATGTTCTTTTCTGTTGTCTTGTTCAATATTTTTCCTTTTCATATCATTTCACTACTTAGGTTTCCGACCTGAACTCTTCTTTATCTACTCCATGTAGACGTTTTCTCTTCCTTTCATGCAATTGTCTTTTAACCATGTTGTTTATCCACATCAGGTTATGAGGAGAGTCACACCTGGCATGAAAGAATATCAGATGGAAAGTATGTTTCTGCATCACAGCTACATGTACGGTGGCTGTAGGCATTGCTCGTACACATGCATCTGTGCAACAGGGGATAACAGGTTAGTTATGATGGAGAAAATCTTGTTATTACTGAAAATGCAGACATAATCAACCTTGAATTTTCATGTCTTTTTACATAAAAAAAATAATAAATTGCTAAATTATTTGTTTGCAGTGCTGTTCTTCATTATGGGCATGCTGCGGCTCCAAATGATAGGGTAAATACTAAATGAGAATCCATTCCTCTCTTTTATTAATTCTCTCAGTATTACCTGTTTGAAAATGTTCCATTACTTTTGCAGACTTTTGAAGATGGAGATTTTGCATTGCTTGATATGGGTGCTGAATACCATTTTTATGCGTCTGACATAACATGTTCATTCCCCGTAAGTTCCTTTTCTAGCGTCGGACCTATTGTTAGTTTTCCATTTTATGTGATGTTACTTATTCTGTTATTCAGAAACCTTAAAAGTGTTACCAATTTGTATTTACACCGCATTGACTTGTGTTTTTAATCCTGATTACATGAACATCATAATACGTTGAATATAGTAATTTAGTGCAAGTTTTGCCTTATATTTATCAAATATTGTGCAGGTTAATGGTAAATTTACAAGCGACCAGAGTCTTATCTACAATGTAAGTGCTTTACAAGATTGGTGGAACTTGTGCTTTATTTTTGTCAACTTTTCCTCACAATCCAGACTTTTGGTGATTTTCTATACCTAATTAGGTTTCTCTGATCTGTCGTCTTTTCAGGCTGTTCTGGATGCTCATAATTCTGTAATCTCTGCGATGAAGCCTGGAGTAAACTGGGTGGATATGCACAAGTAAGACTAACTGTGATGCGGTGTAGTTCTGTTTACGTATGCATGCAGATGTGGTAATTGGGAATTAGATCTGCCTATGAACGACATCCCCATCTGTTTATTTTGAACTTCATCTCCATATGGTTATTTAGCTATCATCAACTGAAGCAAGTCAATGTACAGGTTAGCCGAAAGAATCATCCTTGAGTCACTGAAGAAGGGGTCCATCCTCACTGGGTAACTCTCTTTCTGACATTTGTTTACTAGCTACTTTGTTTTCTCTTCTCTAAAGCTAAATTTCATTGTTACGGTTCCATTTTTGTTTCCTAGGGATGTGGACGACATGATGGTACAACGCTTGGGTGCTGTTTTCATGCCTCATGGGCTAGGTCACTTCATGGGCATTGACACACACGATACCGGTGGCTACCCGAAGGTACATCAAAAATCACTATTTCACCCAATAGTAGCATCGTGTATGTAAAAACTACAGTCCGTGTTTCTTAGCCGTTTCTTTGAGTTTTATCTTTAAGGGAGTGGAAAGACCAAAGGAACCTGGATTGAAGTCATTACGCACTGCAAGAGACCTTCTTGAAGGAATGGTAAGGCTGATAGTTTTGAGTATAAATGCTTTTGGTTCTTGTCATCTAGTCTCTATTCATTGCCCAAGTGGTATGTATGCAGGTCATAACGGTGGAACCAGGATGCTATTTTATTAAGGCATTGCTGCTCCCAGCCATTGAAAACGCAGCAACCTCTAAGTTCTTCAACCGTGAAACAGTAGAGAGATTCAGAAATTTCGGAGGTGTCAGAATTGAAAGCGATTTGGTAACACGACTAATTCACCATATATAACCTTTAAATGTTGAAACTCTCAGCAATAGTAATGTCATATACAAAAATCTCACTTTTGTTGTGTGATTTGCGTAGGTCGTGACTGCGGATGGCTGCAAGAACATGACGAACGTTCCGCGGGAAACATGGGAGATCGAAGCTGTGATGGCTGGAGGGCCTTGGCCACCGGTTACTACCAAAAACAATTCGACCAAGTGATCTATAACTACTACTTTAGCCTACAGAAATTAAAAACTTTATAAGAAACTCAATAATGCAACCTTGTTTGTTTTTATTTTTGTTTCAATGTGTTGGTTCATGAACTCAGAACTCATGTGATTTCACTTACCAAATAAAACAAAGTTATGTCACCACTTATTTGTGTGGTCGGATTGAATCTAACCGGTTTGGTGTATGTCGCCGAAAAACCGAACCGGTACAATAAATTGTACATAACAATATAATTCAATTAAAATTTCGTTAACCAGAGAGAGAGAGAAAAAAACAAAAAGTAAAAGACTTCAAATAAAAAAAGCTTGTGTCTTCCTAAAACCCTAATCTTGTGCACTTCGTCGTCTCTATCCCCAAAATCCTTCTCTCTCTCTCTCTCCTATTCCTCCTTCTTGTGTGAGACAGAGGAAGAACGATGACTAAGAACAGTAACCACAACGAGAACGAGTTCATCAGCTTTGAGCCGAATCAGAACACAAAGATACGCTTTGAAGATGCTGATGAAGAAGAAGAAGTTGCTGAAGGGTCTGGTGTTGCCGGCGAGGAAGCTGCCCAAGATGAATCCATGTGCGACGCCGAGGCTTCTGATGTCGCTGACGATACCACCAGCGCTGATTACTACTTCGATTCTTACTCTCACTTCGGTAATTTATTAATTCCCTTTGTGTTTTTCACAAGTTCAATTTAGTCTTGTATTAGACTGTTAGAATAGTTAGTGTTCTGTGATTATGAGTTTATTCACAAAAGAGTTGACTTTGGTTTCACTTTGATCTGTTTTGCAGGAATTCATGAAGTAAGTATTGAGGACAGAGCTCTCAGCTGTTTTTGTTTTAGTATCGGATTCTGTATACGAATTAGTTCAATTGAATTCAATGTTTTTTTTTTCTTGTGTCTATATCTGATGACTGATTTCGAGGATGGTATCTTACAGGAAATGTTAAAGGATGTAGTGAGAACAAAGACTTATCAGAATGTTATTTATCAGAACAAGTTTCTCATCAAGGACAAGATTGTTCTTGATGTTGGAGCTGGAACAGGAATCTTGTCTCTGTTCTGTGCCAAGGCAGGAGCAGCTCATGTCTACGCTGTATGTCTTTATATTCTATCTGTCGTTTTAGTTTTTCAATAAGTACAAATCTCTCTCTATCTGAATGATTTAATTGAGGATGTTCCTTAACAGGTTGAATGTTCTCAAATGGCTGACATGGCAAAGGAGATTGTCAAAGCAAATGGATTTTCTGATGGTAATTTTCTTGTTTGCTCAGTTGTTTTTAGAATGGATAATATCTGTTTTGTAATTCTCTTGACAATTTGTGTTTGTATTAATTATCCTTGCAGTTATTACGGTTTTGAAAGGGAAGATTGAAGAGATAGAGCTTCCCACTCCTAAAGTGGATGTGATTATATCTGAATGGATGGGTTACTTTTTGTTGTTTGAAAACATGTTGGACAGTGTCTTATACGCTCGTAATAAATGGCTTGTAAGTTTTACAGCTCCACCTTGTTACACGGGACTCTTACTTACCAAACGCAATTGTCAATTACTCAGTTGCAAGTTCATGTCATTGTTGAAATAACCATGAAAACTTCTTGGTCCTTTGTTTTTATGGATAGGTTGATGGTGGAGTTGTGCTACCAGACAAAGCCTCCCTGCATCTTACAGCCATAGAGGATTCAGAATACAAAGAAGACAAAATAGAATGTGAGTGCATCGATTTGACATCTTTCCTCTTCTTTTTTTTCTTTCTAACATTCGTCTTTATGTCTGTTGAGATTTGCAATTATAATTTCTTTTGTGTTGTTCTACTACAGTTTGGAACAGTGTCTATGGTTTTGACATGTCATGCATCAAGAAAAAAGCTATGATGGAACCACTTGTTGACACTGTCGACCAAAACCAAATCGTCACTGATAGTAGGCTTCTTAAGGTAGGATTTATTATATACTGTATGTATACTATACTGTATGTATACACATGGAAATGTTAAGTAATATATCTATACCTATGGCTAATGCTCATTTCATTTTATTTTGTGGGATTGTAACAGACTATGGATATCTCAAAGATGTCTTCTGGTGATGCTTCCTTCACAGCTCCCTTTAAACTTGTTGCACAACGAAATGACTACATCCACGCCCTTGTAGCCTACTTTGATGTATCGTTTACCATGTGCCACAAGCTGCAGGGTTTCTCAACAGGTAAATATTCTTTTATGTTTTTTTTGAATCCTTGTTTAAACATAGACACAGATTGTTTCATTATTGTCTGAAACATACACTGAACAACCATGGGTAATGCAGGACCAAAATCCCGAGCTACGCACTGGAAACAAACAGTTCTGTACTTAGAAGATGTGTTAACCATATGTGAGGGTGAGACAATCACTGGAACCATGTCCGTTTCTCCTAACAAGAAGAATCCTCGAGACATTGACATAAAGCTATGCTATTCTTTGAATGGCCAGCATTCCAAGATCTCTAGGACTCAACACTACAAAATGCGCTAAAGTTCTTCCTGAAAAAGCAGAACTTCAAACCTACTGCTGAGAAGATACAATTCTCACATTGTGATTTAGTTTTTGTATTTTTTCTTCTTCCAGTTTTACAACATTCCATATGCTTTACATTGCAACATTTGTTTCTGTTCTTTTTTATATTTTAAAGTTACTGATTTTCCTCTAAACCATCTCTTGTATGTGCCATCTTGTGTTATAGAACTGATGTCTCTCAACACTTGTAACCTTCTCTCCAAAAGATTATAGAAACTAAAATAAATCTACAAAAAGCCAACGTGAAGAAAGAGTACATTAAGCAAAACCAGTTGTAAAACTGTATCTATAGCTCAGACTTGCCAGATTTAGGTTTCTTTGAAGAAGACGATCTAAGTCCTTTCCACCATCTCCGGACCCGGTTTGACACTTTCTGTGCATGTCTCTTCAGAACCTCACTTGTCTTCTTAAATTCCTTGGTGATAGTCTTTGTCAATTCTTCCGTTTTACTCTCTTTCTCTTTCTCTTTCAGAACTTTTCCCTGAAAACCAAAAACACAATAAAAGTGATTTAGAGAACAAAGAGTGAAATATCTTGGTTCCTTCTTCTTCTTCTTTCATGAAAGTTTAAACCAAAGATCTGAAAACAGAAACTTAGAAAGTACCAAATTCTTGGGAAACTTGTCATCTTCGTCCTCATCTTCATCATCATCTCCATCTTCATCGTCATTACCAACATTCCCCTTCTGTATATCTTCTCTAGAGAAGACCTTCATACCAGGTGCTCCTGGCATACCCTGACAAAACAAAATAGCGGTATATCCGAGTTAGCTTAAGAGTTAATATCATTCACGTTTGGCTTCATTGTTGTATGGGAACGAAATTGACTGAAGTCATCAAAGATCACCTGCATAGATCTCATGATCTTGTCCATTTCAGCATCTTTAGATGGTTTAGCAACAAATGGTTCTCCAGGAACCCGATCCTAGACAAAGATAAAGAACCACTTATCACACAAAGATTCAATCTTGTCATCAAAATGTAATTCAATCTCTACATCAACAACATAAGAACATTCACGTATCCACGTTTCAGTTATAATAAAAAGGTACCTTGGGAACAGGAGGTGGTTTCTTGCTACACGCATCAGTCAAGTCTTTGCACAGATGGTTTTTTAGTGTAACAAGATCAGGCTTAGACGTGTACATATACTCTGCAACATCAGTGTCTGCGTAACCAATGACCTGGAAAACAAACAAACAGATTTAAAATCACATTCCCTAACACTTAATACTCCAAGAAATACAAACCCAATTGTAATCAATAGGCTTAAAGACCACAATGTAGTCACCTTTTGACAAGCAGCCTCAATCGTTTTGCACTTGGAATTGCACATCCCTTCTTCTAATTGCTCAACCAACTATGAAACCAGTTCAAAGATAATCACCATTCAGATTAAACAACAACAAATGTACAAGTTCCCACTTAATTCAAACCCTTAAGCTACAATGGATGGAATACTATTTGGATCTATTACCTCAAGCTTATCACCTTTCTCAACAATGTCAATCTTGAGCATCCAATCAGCTTCCTCTTTCTTCAAATTGCAGACATTTTCAGCAATCTCAATGATCTCATACTCCGAGATCTACCCATCCAGACAAATATATTCAGTAACCAGAAAACACATCAAATCAAAATAGAAAGATTCACTGATTTACTAAAAGATCAAACCTTTTTGGGAGAGATCTGTTGTTGCTTCTCCTTAACAAGCTGGTCTAGCCTCGAAGCTAGTTTCTCGCAGACCTGACACTTAATATACGGAACATCCTCCTTTCTCGGCGCTAACGACGGTTTCTTCGCGCCATCGGAAACAGGCAATAACGCCGACGAAGCTAGTAAAGCTAACGTCAAAGCTATCAGAACCCGATTCATCCCGACCATTTGAACTCGGAGTTAGCTCTCTCTCGTTAAAAAACTTGGGAAAGTTTGAGACTTTAATCAATGGTTTTGTTGTATATATAAGAACAAGATCATAAGGTTTTAAAGATTTATCTTCGCCGAGAAAAATATTGGTTTTTTTTTATTCTGTGCCGTGTTCGTGAATCGTAGTTACGCTTGTTAACGTGTTTCCTGCAATCTCATTGGCTATTGAGAATGCTGACACGAACCTGGGTCCACTTTAAGCCTTAAACCACGTAATGGGCCTAACGTAGGCCCATTATTATAATATGATCGGACAATTAGGAGAAGTGATTAGTGAAGGAACGACGGCGAGAAGCTGAGCTCCGGACTCCGGTGGTTGCGTTAAACTAGAGAAAAATGGCAAAGATCGTGATAGTGTTTGACTTCGATCGGACTTTGATCGACGGAGATAGTGACAATTGGGTTGTTACTAAAATGGGACTCGCTGAGATCTTCCATCAGCTCCGTTTCACTTTACCTTGGAATCGTCTTATGGTATTTTCATAACATCAAAAACATCTTCTTCTTATGATTTAAGCAATTCAATTATGAAATTTTGGTTTTTGAATTGGAACTTTGAAAGGATAGGATGATGATGGAGCTACATTCACAAGGTAGATCGGTTGAAGACATTGAAGCTTGTTTGAAGAAAATGCCAATTGATTCTCAGGTTATTGAAGCTATCAAATCAGCTAAATCGTTAGGGTATGAACAATGATTGATTAGTTCATTTAGATGGTCTCAAGCTTCTTTTGTTGCTTTGGTTGAGTGTTGTTTGTTTGTTTTCAATTGGCAGATGTGATTTAAAGATTGTGAGTGATGCAAATCAGTTTTTCATTGAGAAGATACTGGAGCAGCATGATTTGCTTGATTGCTTTTCTGAGATTTACACAAATCCAAGTTCAGTTGATGATAATGGGAACTTGCGGATCTTGCCGTATCATAGTGATGCTTTGCCTCCACATAGCTGTAATCTCTGCCCTTCAAATCTATGCAAGGTAACGTATCTTTGTAAACTCTATAAGTCTCCATGTCTGCCTAGTTAGATTTGCAAGTGGCATTAGGTCGAGTCCATAAGCTAAAGTTTTCGATTCTAGAGTTGTCCTGATATGGAAAGACTTGTACTTTGTTAAAGCTTTGCCAGTAATCTGAAAACCTTTGAAAGAGATAGTTATATCATTACCCGTGGATTAGATTCAGTTTTTAAGATTTTGACTAGTGAATATGTTCATGGTTCTTCAGGGTCTAGTGATGGATCATATACGTTCTTCTTCTTCATCCAATGATCATATTCCTACAAGGTTTATCTACCTTGGAGACGGAGGAGGTGACTTCTGCCCGACATTGAAGCTGAGAGAGTGCGATTTTGTGATGCCGAGAACGAATTATCCGCTGTGGAAGAAGATTTCAGACAATTCCTCACTGATCAAAGCAGAAGTCAAAGAATGGAGCAATGCAGAGGAACTGCAGAGAATCCTTCTGCAACTTGTCAACACAACAATAACAAAAGAAGAATAAGATTCATAACAATTATTAGTCTTTGAGTCAAAAAAAGTGTTTCTGATTGATGCAAAGGTGATGAAAGAACATGTGTTTGTTCCTCTTAACTTGATTGAAAGAACATGGTGATGACTATTTATGGCTACCATCTTTTAAACTCAAAGCTACCACGAAAATAAAAGGATTTTATGTAAAAGCTTATTCGATTTAATATTTCGTATGACGTATATCTAATGATTATACAACTTATCAGAATTTGAGATAAACTGAAATCCAAGAAAACACAAAATTAACCGTTTGAAAATTTTGCTAAAGTTGGAACTCACTCAACAAGTCACCAAAACTAATAAACTCACTCAACAAGTCAACCAAATTCTAAATAAAAATTCCAGCCACGTGCAAAACCCTTTGGCACGTGCGTAAATTCATCATGTTTATCTTTCATTGAGGCATTTCGTCGAACACCATGTATGAGAAATTGAAGGGTGTTTGATTTTGTATGCTCTACGTAGCCCGCCATGATCTCTCTCCTTAAAGCTCGCGAGAAGCTTCTCTCTCCTCTTGTCAGTTCCACTATCCGGAGAATCTCCTCTAGTCTCTCCTGTAAATCTCCCTATCTCTCTCTCTCTCTCTCTCTCTCTCTCTCGCTCTCTCTTTCCCCGCTTGTACTCTATGTGTATTTATGTATCTCTCTACTCTAAGCTGTAAGGTCATTGTGTGGTTTGAAGCAGGTTCTCGTGAAGATTCGAGAGGTTCTGAAGTCTTTATACACCCAAGTGCTGATGTACACCCAAATGCTGTGATTGGCAAGGTTTGATTTGTTTAGTGACATTGCTTGTTCTTGCTTTCATAATTGGGTATGGTATGAAACTTCTTATATTGATCATCTAGAAGACTAGAAACAGCTTAACACTCGCAAATTAATGTTCTTTTTAGCTTTTGGAAACCGTATGTTCAAATTAGTAGTATAGGCTTTGATGAAACCTGGTCAAAGTGTGATGCTTTATTTGAGATTTGAGCTTCTTAATCAAACAAAATGTTATATTACTAACAGAGAGTTTCAGTTGGTCCATACTGTACAATTGGGTCTTCAGTGAAGCTAGGCAATGGCTGCAAACTCTATCCTTCTAGCCATATCTTTGGAAACACTGAGTTAGGGGACTCTTGTGTTCTCATGCCGTAACATTCCTTTTATCTCTTGTTTGTTTTCCTTATACTATATTGTCTTCTCTACTTTTTATTCTTATATCGATTAATCTTTGTTATGTGTCTGTCTTTGAATTTTTGTCAGCCAGTGGTGCTGTTGTTGGCGATGAGCTTCCTGGTTATACAATCTTAGGATGCAATAACATCATTGGTCACCATGCTGTGGTTGGTGTTAAATGTCAAGACTTGAAGTACAAGGTGTGTTTCAATTGCTATAGTCTTTATCTCATCCTTAGTTGGAGACTAGAAGAAACCAATATCCATCAAGATTTCATGCCCTTGTTTTCTTTTTTTTTTAGAGTGGGGATGAATGTTTTCTTTGCATTGGTGACAACAATGAAATTAGGGAGTTCTGCTCAATTCACAGGTCAT
The DNA here is from genome assembly GCF_000633955.1 of Camelina sativa. Lineage (NCBI taxonomy): Eukaryota > Viridiplantae > Streptophyta > Magnoliopsida > Brassicales > Brassicaceae > Camelina > Camelina sativa. The sequence goes on along the minus strand of NC_025696.1, from coordinate 5,866,702 downwards.
CAAAGCCCAGTGATAAAACGGTATGCAAAATAATGGCCATTGACTAATAATATCATTGAAGTTCTAAGAGGTTTTATCATGTTCTGAGTTATGATTATTAATTGAACAGGTTATTGGTGACAACAATCTAATCATGGGTTCTTGTCATATTGCTCATGATTGCAAGATTGGTGACCGCAACATATTTGCCAACAATACACTTCTTGCCGGACATGTGACTGTAGAAGTAAGATTTTCTTTGTGTCTATACTCTATAAACTGGATTCAGTAGCAAGGTTTTTAAATTAGGTTCATGTTGTGAAATTTTAGGACTATACACACACAGCAGGAGCCACGGTCATCCACCAGTTCTGTCATATTGGCTCCTTTGCTTTCCTTGGTGGTGGTTCTGTGGTATGTTTTCCTCTGATACCTTTCATGTACTCCCACCTTTCCAACAGGTACTCACTGGTACGGTTACATATAGGTTTCACAAGATGTTCCAAAGTACATGATGGTGACTGGAGAGAGAGCCGAGCTTCGTGGTTTGAATCTGGAGGGACTTAGACGGAATGGATTTACCATGTCAGAGGTTTGTACTGTGTGTCCCAGTGTCGATTCCTTGAAGTAAGAATCTGATCGCTTTGGAGTGTTATAAAAAAACTCATGTTTGTTTTTGGCATTGGTAGATGAAGAGCCTTAGAGCAGCCTACCGTAAGATATTCATGTCTACAGAAACAGTTTCTCTAAGTCTTGAAGAGCGTCTCACGAAGATGGTACATATAATCAATTAATTGAAAGTCTCTTCACTATCTTCTTCCATGTGGATCAAGTGCAGAAACATCTGAACATATTGTATTTTGATGCTTAATTCAGGAACAGGACCAAGAGCTGTACAGTGTTCCTGTAGTATCCGCAATGTTGCAGTCAATCCGAGATTCTTTCACAGAAAGTCGCCGTGGGATATGCAAGTTTAGGCAATGGCTCGATTCCTGAGTTTCACACCTGAGAGTAGCTTAGGCATCCTTTGATTAGCAATGGCTTAGTATTATGCTCAGACACCATTTCTTCCACCGGATCTGTAATAGCCTGATATATATATATATATATAGCTTTGACGAAGTGTTGTCATCATTGTGTGGACACACATAACACATTCTTAAATTCATTTGTCGTTGAAAACAAAGACCCATATAAAAATATGTTGTTCCTTATAAAATGAAAGCCTTTATAACAACACTCGACCACCGAGCTAGTAGAGGTATACGTTAGTTAAATATTAAACCGGCTTTTTATTAGGATACGGATCATTCACTCTAGGGCATGGCGACGAATGAACCACCTCCACCGCGCAAGCGAAAGGTCGCGGAAATCACCCCGCGGGACGTAGGTAAGTCGGTCGAAGAAACCAGCCGGACCTATTATGTTTTGGAAGAAGGAAGGTACGTTCCAGTTAAAAAAAGGATCCGTCGTCGCTCTACCAGCACCAGCACCAGATTCAGACGATGTTGATCCGGTTTTGGAAGCAGAGTATAATCGCCAAATTCGCGAATCCGATGTAACCTAACATTCCCTTTTTAAATCCTTGTGAACGAACATACTCACTCCTCCTTTATTCATCTTTCTTTAATGGTGCTGCAGGGATTTGATCTTAACGTATATATACCAAATGGTTCGCTGTTGCCGTATAAGTGTCATGATCATCATGATCTTGAGGATGATATTGGCATTTGTGCTAGGGCCGGACTTCATTGTTTCAATTTTCACAAGGTAAAAACAAATCCCTGCCTTTTCGTGTGTCTCAAGTTTATTATTGATTGTATAATTTTATTAATTATGATTAATTATTGATTGTATAATTTTATTAATTATGGTATTATATAAATTAATTGTATAGTTTCATTAATTATTTTCATATAGAATTAGTAATTTAAAATTAGGATTAGTTACGGTAATGCAAAGGATAGCAGACTGCAGGAAAGCAATTTCATACTGGAAACGGTCTACTGATCAAAATTCAAAGGACCGCATAACTCAGTTAAGTCACAGGCTTGATGAGGAAGGAGGTAAGTTAAGGCCAGATTTTCAGTACATGAAATCACTTCGTTGGGAGCTTGAGGAAGCCTATAGAGAGGAAGAATTGTTTTGGAAGCAGCAGAGTCGTGAGAAATGGTGTTGTGAGGGTGACCGGAATACGAGGTTCTTTCATGGCAGTGTTCAGAGGAGGAAAGTTCAGAACAGAATTTTGTCTTTGATTGATGGTAATGGTATCGAACAATTCTCGTACGGGTCTAAAGGTGAGGTCGCTGTCCAATACTTTTGAGACATGTTTACAAGTTCCAATCCCGAAGCCATTACTGAAGCTTTAGATGGCTTTTGCTGCCACGAGTTACAGAGGAGATGAATGCCTTTCTTACGAGACCTGTATCGGGAGAGGAGATTCGAACAGCAGCATTTAGTATACGAGGGGATAGTACTCCTGGTGCAGATGGGATGTCTGGTCATTTTTATCAAACGTACTGGGATGTAGTTGGTCCGCAGGTGATAGAAGAGGTTCAAATTTTTTTTGACTCGGGCTCCCTTCCTGCTGACTGGAATTTCACTCAAATATGCCTCATTCCTAAGAAGACTAATCCATCGAAAATGACTGATCTGCGTCCAATCAGTCTATGCTCTGTTTTATACAAGATTGTATCCAAAGTCATGTGTAACAGATTGAAACGTTTCCTTCCATTCATCGTGTCGGACACACATGGGGCCTTTGTCTCTGGTAGACTCATATCAGATAACATTTTGTTAGCTCATGAGCTGATTCACGCTTTGAGAACTAATTCGAGTTGTGATGAAGATTTTTTGGCTATCAAAACGGACATGTCGAAGGCTTACGACAGAGTGGAGTGGTGTTTTTTGGAGGAGTTGTTAATACGCCTTGGCTTTGATATGAAATGGATCCAGTGGATCATGAGCTGTGTTAAAACAGTGTCGTTCTCTGTACTGGTGAATGGTTCATCCTATGGTTTTTTCAAACCTCACAGAGGACTTCGTCAAGGAGATCCGTTATCTCCCTTCTTGTTTATCTTATGTGCCGAAGCTCTTGTACACATCATGAATAAGGCAGAATCCGAAGGCAGAATATCTGGAATGAGACTTTCTCCATCATGTCCTTCGATCCAGCATCTACTCTTTGCTGATGACAGCTTATTCATGTGCAGAGCAACGTTTAAGGAATGTGGAGAATTCTTACAGTGTTTGCAGCTATATGGGAAGGCATCTGGACAAGAGATCAATTTTCAAAAGTCTGCTATCACCTTTGGGAAAAGGTTAGATCCTTGCATGAAAAATCTGTTAGGTCTTTTTACTGGCATTGTTCAAGAAGGTGGGACAGGAAAGTACTTGGGGCTCCCAGAGTGTTTTAGTGGTCCAAAGCGAGATCTTCTCAATTTCATTAGCGACAGACTTAAATCGAGATGTAGTGGTTGGTATGAGAAAACACTGTCTTTAGGGGGAAAAGAAGTGCTTTTGAAATCTGTTGCAATGGCTTTACCGGTGCATGCCATGTCTTGTTTCAGATTGACAAAACATCAATGTAAGCAGATTAACAGTGCTATGTCTCACTTTTGGTGGAACGAAAATGAGGTCAAACATAAAATGCATTGGGTTGCATGGGAGAAGATGTGTAGTTCCAAGGCTCGAGGTGGGTTAGGGTTTAGGGACATTGGACGTTTTAATCAGGCTCTCTTAGCTAAACAAGCCTGGCGCATCCTTGATTCACCTTCATCCTTACTTAGCCGTGTTTATAAGGGCAGATACTTTGTCGATAAAGATTTTATGGAGGCTAAGTTAGGGTGTCGACCATCTTATGCTTGGCGTAGTATCCTTTATGGGAGAGAGTTACTTGAAAGAGGAGTTTTGAAGACGATAGGGAACGGAATCAGTACAAGTGTTTGGTTGGATAAATGGGTGTTCGATGAACAACCGAGGCGTCCTGTCAACAAGGAGTTGTAGTTTGATTTAAATCTACAGGTGCACTCATTGATAAATGAAGCAGGAGACTGGAATGTACAACGCTTACAACAGCTCTTCCCTCCGAATGATGTCACTCGGATCTGCTCTTTTCCCCCGGATTTAAACCTCCAGGATGGATACATTTGGCCATATACCAATAATGGTCAATACTCGGTGAAGAGTGGGAGTTGGTTTCTTTCAAGGGAGGCTGAAGCTTTGGATCAGTTATCGGAAGAGGCTGTACGGGTTAATAAGGTAAAGGAGGAGATATGGTCTGTGCTTACTGAGCCGAAGATCAAAATGTTTATGTGGCGTGCCTTGTCTGGAGCTATTGCAGTTGCAGAATGTCTGAGGAGACACGGTCTGCAGGCGAATCCTATGTGTCAAGATTGTAAGTTAGAAGAGGAAACAATAGTTCATGTTCTCTTTGAGTGTACGATTGCGAGAGAAGTCTGGATTGCTACCTCTCTTCCCTTACCTGCTCAAGGTTTCTCGGATGATGTGGTGGAGAACATTGGATATTTGTTACGTCTTATGCAACGAGGAGAGCTGGATAGTCAACGACGGGCTGCAATTCCCTGGATCATGTGGGGTATTTGGAAAGCTAGGAATAGCTTTGTTTTTACAACTCGAAGACAAGATCCTCACGTGGTGTTGGCTACAGAGTCAGAGATATGGATTTATCATCAACATACTGACTCTCTCACATTGCAAAATGAGGTTAGAACAAGGGCTCAGCCTACTCGGTTTTGGACAAGACTTCTCTTAGGGACTACCAAATGTAAAGTTCATTGTTCCTGGGTGAATGAGGGTGCTTTCTGTGGTGGAGCTTGGTTGTTGCGGAATCATGAAGGAAATGTCCTTCTTCATGCCAGTGATGCTTTTGTACCGCGGTCTAATAGAATTGTTGCAGAGCTTCATTGTATTTGGTGGTGTCTCATGAGCTTGCAGTTGTTACACTATACGAAGGTTGAAGTTTGGTCGGATTGTAATGCAGCTATATCTGCGTTAGGAGATCCGTTTGCTTGGCCAAAGTACAGGTCGCAGCTAATGCGCATACAACGGGTGATGCAGGGCATGGGAGGAGTTACTTTTAAACTTTCCTCTCCGACAGCTAATTCTCTGGCCAGGGACATTGCTAGTAGTGTCACTCGTGATGGTCGCCTCACTTCCTATCTTGCTAGGGGTGGACCGGCATGGTTACATGAGAGGATTGAAGAGGAGCGACATCGAAGCTATTGATTTGTGAAGTTTCTTTTGGTTTGAGTGGTTATATTGTTTTACCTCACTCTTTGAGTTTTTGTAACACTTTGGTTCTTTTAAATTTCAATCCACGAGTTAAAAAAAAAAAATTAGGATTAGTATTATCTTTTTATATACATATAAGAATTATCTTTTATATTTATTAAAATTGCTTAAATGTTTTATTTCTTATAGTTATCTTATTAATTTTAAAATTTGTTGAAACAAAGTTTTAGTATAACACATGGCAAAATCTTTAATCTTTAAAATTGACAACAATTTATTTGTTTATATAATGATGAATATCTAAATCCTTTTTCTTTTATGATTAACTAGGAAAGCGACCCGTGCGTTGCCGCACGGGGAGGTGAAATCCTAAATTGAAATTTAACATTTATAATTCATCCTAAATTCTTTCTTTTCTCAATCAATTCGATAATTTTCACTTCTTGCTATTGCTTTCTGCTGATTAAAAAGCCAAAGATTCATTTCAATGTTATTATATTTTATGTTGTCACACACAAAAGTGACCCTTTTTTAGAGCTTGATTTACTATAAACATTACTTATGTTTGTCTCCGAGCATATGGTGCTATATATTGGTATCCTTTCTTAATTCGCTATTAGAAATTGTCTTTGTTGTTGATCATTCTTAATCGAAATACATACGAAGCTGCTTCTCTCTTGGTTTATTTACTATATCGAGAAAATACTAAATGCCACTTGTCGAAGGAAGGTCGAAGATTGGGATCGGAGTAGATGGCTGGATTGAGTTTCGTTTCCCCTTCACTTTGATACGCGATTTCTCTTTCCATAGATTACTGATTCATAAATCACAATCAATATTTTGATGCTGTAAGCAAGTGGAGTTTGTATACAAATGATTTACTATGAACATTACTTTTAACCATATATAAAATTTCACTTATGCTTGTGGATGTTTTTTTCTCTCACTTATAAATATGTACAAAACTGAGTTTTATATGACCGTCCAATCAAACCTAATTGGTTAGTATAGAGTAACTCACATTCTTCAGCTACAACTTTTAGAGATATATATTTGGCTATAATGCTTTCCACAGTTACATGCATGTTGGTCTCACGTTTTCCCTCAAAAGACCCCCTTCTTTCCTCCCTTTTAATGGGTTAATCTTGATTGCCTTATTTCCTACTAACACATTTGATACATGGATTTGTAATATTTGCTTCAAATCACATATTCCTCTTTGGAAAAGAAAAAAAATCAAGACGTAACAGACTAAGAATGCATATAGACAAAAACTTGTACACTCATCAGCTATTCAATCAAAGCAATTCAATTAAACTACAAAAGTTCAGAAAATTAATAAAACATAGAACAAAGGATTTTATGTTGGTCTCTCCCAATCCATCCCATTCCACCGTGTCGGCTGCTCTCCATCCAGGCTGCATCCCCCTCTATTTGATTTCCCACTTATGTCTATGAATCGGTACCATCATGTTCTTTAATAAACAACAGCGAAAACGAAGTCGATGTGGTGAAACAGGTGATAATAATATCTCACCTTTTGATGTTCTCTTTTTTAGGTTAAACACTAATTTTACAAATTTCTTGCATTTTTTTTTCGCAGATTCCAGATCACTCTAAAAGTGACTGTTATATATTATGTTTTTAAAAAGTTGTATATACAGATTAGAAAGTCATCAAAGACTAAATAAGTTACCTTTATTAGATCTTTTCTTTCTAACTTGACTTGTCATTTGGTCGTGCTTACGCTTTCTAGAATTTGATTTTGTGTTATCACAAGTATGTCTGGCTTTTTCTTCGGCACTCTCTATTTCCATGCTCATTTGTAATATTTCTATATATTATCAAAATGTTTGATACCCAGAAAGTATAAGAAATTATAATTCAACTAAAATTTTAAAAAACTTTATTTACAAAAAAATGTAAACTAACCTGGATCATGACCATCTAATGGAGAAAAAAAATTAACATTTATACCATGTTTGTTAGAAAACATAAATAGGTTAAAAGGGAAAATTACATTTTAAACCTTCAAAGTGTAACTGAGTAGCACTTTAAACCTCTAGAAAATTTCACTAACACTATAAACCTTTAAAATGATTTTACTAACACTTTGAACCTTCAAAATGATTTTACTAACATTTAAATCTTCAAACTAACTTTCATGTTTGTACCGCCATAAAAATAACGGAATAATAATATTCATCAACGTGAAATAGTTAAACTATGTTAGTTTAATTTAAATTATAATTATTTTTATTATTTATAAATAAATAAAAGAGAAATTTTTTTTTTGTATTTATCTTCATTGTAGACAAAGCTTTTACAACGTCACTCTTCATATTAATAATCTTTTTAATAAATACATTTCCTCTAGATTCTGATTAAATCGATTGACTTTTCATTCGAAACCAATGCATCTTCTAAATATTGTATGTTGTCTTCTTTAATTTTACATTTATCAAATGTTTTAACCTTATCTCTGATTCTTCATTTTTTTTGCATGTATTTGTTTTTGTTTTTAAATTTTTTATCAATCCTAATAAATAATTTAATAAAATAAAATAAAATAAATTAAACAAATATTAAAATCAAACCAGCATAGGTTAACTATTTTACGTTGACAGATATTACTGTTTTGTTGTTTTTAATGGCGGTGCAAACAAGAATGTTAGTTTTAAGGTTTAAAGCGTTATTAAAATCATTTTAAAGGTTTATAGTGTTAGTGAAATAATCTCAAGGTTTAAAGTGATACCCAGTGACACTTTGAAGGTTTAAAATGTGATTTTCCCTAGGTTAAAATAAGAACATATATAAAATTATAATTGTACCATGTTTGTTAAAAAAATTTGGCTTATCCGTAGCTCTAGCATCACTACATATCATCATGCCTCTCGTATCTTGGTTTTGGTTTTTCCAGAAAGTCAAAAAATAAAATCTGCACATTGAGAATCAAAAACATTATCCATGTAAAAAATATGGCACACATACTTAATAACATTAGCCATGCAAAAACATGAAAACCGGAAAGGCTAAAAATTTTGAAGAGACTAAAAGCTAACAAAACTAAGATTAATGTATGAACTTAATATTGTCGACTAACAATAATAATAATCTAACCGAGAAACACTACAGGTCATTTGCAGCAAAAATATTAAATTACCTTGAATTAGAGATTGATGCTTGAAAGTTAAAAAAAATACTTCAATAATACAATTCTTTAGTACTCAGAAAACAATTTTTTGAAACTTGTTTATGTAGTCAAGAAAAATTTATATATAATAAACAAAGATGTGTAAGACATAGATGTGTGAAATGTAAAGGTGTAAAAATTAATAGGTGTGAAACATGGAGGTACTGTAACATCCGTGAACCGGAATCCCGGTTTGGGAGTTGCATCGGTCGATGCATAGGGTGCATCGGTCGATGCATGTTCAATTCTCTGCGTTTTGACTTAAGTCAAACGCTGCGTTTTGGGGAAAAGAGAAAGGGAAAACCCTTAACTTGTTTTCTTTTGGTCTCATTCGTGTTTGGCTGTTTCTGGGAGAGAAAAGAAAAGAGAGAAAAGTTCTTGAGAGTTCTTGGTGATTTCTTGGAGATTTGGGGCGTTCCTGTAGAGATCTGTAGCTGGGATCGTTGTAGGAGCTTCCTAGAAGCGTTTTCTTGCTTGTTTGTGGTTCAGATTCGTCTTGGCAAAGGTAAGTGCAGGACCATGGCTTATCTAAGCTAGAGGATTCAGTAATTTGCCTGTTTTGTGTTGTTAGACGTATTAGATGGTTGCTATGGACGTTAGGAAGCTTTCTTGTGGCTTGGGATCGAGTTTTGTGGTTTCAGGAACGAAGATCCGGCGAGAAGCTTCGGGGAAATCACGGTGCTCGACGTTGCGTCGATCGATGCAAGTGCGAGAACGGCGCATAAAACTCTAGGGTTTTCGTGTGCGTCGAGCATGCGTCGGTCGATGCAGATTGGGTATTGGTCGATGCAAGTTACACTTGCATCGGTCGATGTAGCTTCTGTGTCGGTCGATGCTTCCCCAGTTGGCATCGGTCGATGCATATGTAGTGTTGGTCGATGCTAAGTCCTTGTTATTGTCGTTTGTTGATTGTTGTGTGATGATTATTGATACTCTATTGCTTGTGTGTATAGCCCAGTAGATGGGAGGATTGCCTTACTGAGTGTTTATAAAATACTCATGCATTGCAATATGTGTTTGTGGTGCAGGTAAAGGCAAAGTGTGATCGTGGAATC
>NC_025696.1:5851151-5856513 GCF_000633955.1 Camelina sativa | reverse complement strand
GGGATCGTTGTAGGAGCTTCCTAGAAGCGTTTTCTTGCTTGTTTGTGGTTCAGATTCGTCTTGGCAAAGGTAAGTGCAGGACCATGGCTTATCTAAGCTAGAGGATTCAGTAATTTGCCTGTTTTGTGTTGTTAGACGTATTAGATGGTTGCTATGGACGTTAGGAAGCTTTCTTGTGGCTTGGGATCGAGTTTTGTGGTTTCAGGAACGAAGATCCGGCGAGAAGCTTCGGGGAAATCACGGTGCTCGACGTTGCGTCGATCGATGCAAGTGCGAGAACGGCGCATAAAACTCTAGGGTTTTCGTGTGCGTCGAGCATGCGTCGGTCGATGCAGATTGGGTATTGGTCGATGCAAGTTACACTTGCATCGGTCGATGTAGCTTCTGTATCGGTCGATGCTTCCCCAGTTGGCATCGGTCGATGCATATGTAGTGTTGGTCGATGCTAAGTCCTTGTTATTGTCGTTTGTTGATTGTTGTGTGATGATTATTGATACTCTATTGCTTGTGTGTATAGCCCAGTAGATGGGAGGATTGCCTTACTGAGTGTTTATAAAATACTCATGCATTGCAATATGTGATTGTGGTGCAGGTAAAGGCAAAGTGTGATCGTGGAATCCAGGCGATGAAGAGGAGGATGTTCTAGGGACTCGGTTCTATGTTGTTGGGTTATTGATTATGTTGAATATTGGTTATTTATATTTCATTTGATTATTTATTGGATATTGTTTGGTATTGGTTATTTCCGCTGTTGATTGTGGTTAGGTGGCTAGTGGGTATGGGACCACTAGTTGTAGTTTATTATTATATTATATTATATATTTATTATTTATTGGTATTAAAAAAAAAAGAGTCGGTTGTTTCATTTTGGTAGCAGAGCCCTTACGGTTCTAGGTTTGGGTTCACTAGGTTTCTGTTGTAGATGTTTGGGATTTGCATGCTTTGATTGATTATGTGAGTTAGTCAATTGCGTGTGGCATGGAGTCCTAGAACATCCTCTTCGAGCCGAATGTGTGATTCCATGGTGAGTTATGTTTTTGTGTTGTATTAGTAATTGGTTGCTTAGCCTTCTGTTCATGGTAGTGCAGATGGTTAGAGGTGGTGCTGTAGCTGGTCGTGGTCGGGGTCGTGGTCGTGGTCGTGGACGCGGTCGTGGTCGTGGTAGGGGCAGAGTCCCAGTGGTTAGTGAAGCCGAGGACCAGAGTGTTACAGCTGAGGGTGTTGGCGAGTCGCAGGGTGTGCCGGGGGATTCCGTGAGTGTGGCAGGAGGGGGCGGTGTTGAGCTCAAATTAATCCCTAGAGCTACTCTCTCAAACAAGAGATCAGTTGCAGTACTTAGGGGTCGAATCCACAGAGACTCTAGGGATTTTGTTATTGTTATTATTATAAAACACAATAGATTGTAGAGTTTTGTTATTATGCTAAACAAGTTAATTTGAATTAAAATAAAAGCAATGCAATTATTTAAATTAAAGTGTTGTAAATTCAGAAATCAAAAGAGTTAAGCCTAGGGAATTTCTCAGGAAATTATGAATTATTAAATCAGATAAATTAATTAAGGTTCAAACAATAAAGATCAGATCTAGAACTCTAAACTCTTGGTAAAATAATCAGTTCTCACTGCAATTATATTCTAAATTTAAAACCAGAAAATCCAAATCTCTTTGTAAAATTCTAAGTAATAAATCAGCTTTAAGAACAGGTTTAGATAAGTTCACAGAATTATTAATTCAAATCTCTTTGTAATAAACAATTCTGCTCATCAATGGTTTAATCAGGAAAACAATTATATTCTCATATCAATTTATTTCCCTAAGATAACAATTCTAGGTGATCAATCAAGAATTATTGTGAAGAACAACCAAGGATGAAGATCATAAAAGATTAAGAACCCTAAAAATCTCAGATCTAATAAATCATAAAAACCCTATGAAAAACCCTAAACCTAACAGGCAAATTACTCAGACATATTAAATAAAACACAAATCATAATTCTGAATAACATGAATATATATTAAAAGTAAAAGAGGGAGTTCAAGAAATCTTCTCTCTACAAAGAATTCAGATCTATCTCTCCCAAAAGCTCTCAATATCTTTTCTCTCAAAAACTGCTAGAAGATAACTTAAGGGTTTCTAAAACCTAAAAACAATATATATACATCCTCAAATACGTCCAGGGGTTTATGTTGCAATTAAAGAAGATTTTGGGCAAATTTGTAAAACTTCCAATTTCTTGTTCTCTCGTCGGGTAAGCATAAGCGCCGATCGATGCTCCTTAAGTGGTGTCGATCGATGCTTGGTCTCTGATCCGGCTCCAACTTGATTTCCTTTGGTAAATGCTCCAAAATGATCCAAATTGTTCCATATTGCTCCATCCGTGCCAAAATCCTAGATAACCTGTAAAGACTCAAAACAAACTAGAAACAAACCAAAAGACTCAAAAAGCACACTTATATCATGGTTAAAAACCGTAAAAACCATGATATATCAGCCGGAGATGCTAGGGTCCCGGTGTGGGAGCCCCAGCGGGTGGAGTCCCTGGTATTGATGTTGCGGCTATGCTAGCACAGGTGTTAGAGCGGTTACCACCTTTGGTACCGGCTCGGGCTCAGGTAGTGCCACCAGTGGTGGCGGAGGAGCGGCAGCCAGTGGCTGCGGATGTGGGAGTCCATGCTTGTTATCTCAGCATGTTGACAGAGATGGGTCGGTTGCGTACCGAGCAGTTTCCGGGAGGTGTAGATCCTACTGCTGCGGATGCGTGGAGGACGAGAGTGGAACGTAACTTCTATACTCTCAGATGTCCTGAGGAGTTCTGGGTGGACATAGGGATCTACTTTTTGAGTGGTGATGCTGAGTTGTGGTGGAGATCTGTGGCTGCTAGGAGGGTGCAGCGGGAGATGACTTCGGCTGACTTCGTTTTGGAGTTCAACCGCAAGTATTTTCCTAGAGAGGCATTGGATCGTTTGGAGGTGCAGTTCCTTCAGTTGTCTCAGGGGACACGGTCAGTGCGGGAGCTGGACTTGGAGTTCAGTCGACTTCTTTGTTATGGGGGTCGGGCTATGGAGCCTGAGGAGGCTCAGATCAGGAGGTTCTTGAGGGCTCTACGTGATGACTTGAGAGTTCACTGTAGAGGGAGGAGTTATGCTACGCGTGCAGAGCTGGTTGAGACTGCAGCAGAGATTGAGGAGGATATCCGGGCACAGTCAGTGTCGGTTACTCCAGCAGTTCAGCCTGGTAGGGCTCAGCAGCAGGGTGGTTCGAGCAGGGGCGGTAGGCCTGCACAGGGAACCAAGAGGAAGTGGGAGGCTACGCAGAGGCCGAGTGGTGCGAGTTGCTTCGGTTGCGGGAGCAAGGATCACAAGGTTGCTAGTTGTCCCAAGAGGAGTGCTCCGACGGTAGCAGCTCGTGTATGCTATCATTGCAGGGAGCCAGGGCATTTCAGGCCCATGTGTCCCAAGTTGCAGCCGGTAGCAGTGGTAGCGTTGCAGCAGGTGCAGCCTGGAGGTCAGCAGGTGGCACGGGTTGAGCAGGCGCCACGGGTTTACACGATAACAGAGACTGGTGGAACTAGTGCCGGAGCGATCACAGGTATAATTTCTGGTACTTAAACTTTGTGATTATTAGTAGGTTCAGATTTTATATTTTCTGTGACAAAGTATTAGGTTCTCAACACATGAGGTTTGTGTAGGGACCTTGTTGATGGGCGGGTTTAAGTCCCATGTTATGTTNTGTGGGGAGCGCCGGTGTTGTTTATTAAGAAAAAGGATGGGAGTTTCCGGTTGTGTATAGATTACCGAGGTTTGAACCGAGTTACTGTGAAGAACAAGTACCCTCTCCCGANGCGGAGTGTGCGAAGAGTGCGGGGATCAGTGGGGATCCTGGAGAGCGTACAGGAGTTGTTAGAGTTGCGGGAGGCAAGTTCCTGAGAGTTATTGGACGGGTTAGAGGAATTGATATTCAGATCGCAGGAGAGTCATGGCCAGCGGATTTGCTTATCAGTCCAGTGGAGCTGTATGATGTTATTCTTGGGATGGATTGGATGCATCGGCATATGGTGCATTTGGATTGCTATCGGGGTAGAGTGGAGTTTGAGCGTCCAGGAGGGAAGTTGGTTTTTCAGGGTATTAGACCGACTTCGGGGACTCTCGTGATCTCGGCCATTCAGGCTGGGAAGATGATCGAGAAGGGCCGTGAGGCTTATTTGGTTACTATATCTATGCCAGAGTCAGTGGGGAAGTCTACGGTTAGCGGTATTCCGGTAGTGGAGGAGTTTGAGGATGTGTTTCAATCTTTGCAGGGATTACCACCATCTCGGTCCTTACAGAATGGTTCCAGCAGAGATGGCAGAGCTGAAGAAGCAGCTAGAGGATTTGTTGAGTAAGGGATTCATCCGTCCTAGTGTGTCACTGTGGGGAGCGCCGGTGTTGTTTATTAAGAAAAAGGATGGGAGTTTCCGGTTGTGTATAGATTACCGAGGTTTGAACCGAGTTACTGTGAAGAACAAGTACCCTCTCCCGAGGATTGATGAGTTGTTGGATCAGTTGAGGGGTGCTACTTGGTTCTCTAAGGTAGATCTAGCGTCGGGTTATCATCAGATACCGATAGATGAGGCAGATGTGAGGAAGACTGCTTTCAGGACGAGGTATGGGCACTATGAGTTTGTGGTAATGCCTTTCGGGTTGACTAACGCACCAGCAGCGTTTATGAGATTGATGAACAGTGTGTTTCAGGAGTTTCTGGATGTATCTGTCATCATTTTCATTGACGACATTCTGGTTTACTCTAAGAGTCCTGAAGAGCATGCAGTGCATTGGAGGGCAGTTATGGAAAAGCTGCAGGAGCAGAAGTTGTTTGCCAAGTTGAGCAAGCGTAGCTTTTGGCAGCGTGAGATGGGCTTTCTGGGTCATATTGTTTCTGCAGAGGGGGTTTCTGTAGATCCGGAGAAGATTCAGGCTATCAGAGATTGGCCTAGACCGCAAAATACCACAGAGATCAGGAGTTTTCTTGGATTGGCAGGTTACAACAGGAGGTTTGTGCAGGGGTTTGCAAGCAGAGCACGTCCTATGACTAAGTTGATAGGGAAGGATGTTCCTTTCATTTGGTCAGAAGAGTGTGAGGAAGGCTTTGCAAGCCTGAAGGAGATGTTGACTACTGCGCCAGTGTTGGCTTTGCCTGAGCAGGGAGAACCCTATGTGGTTTATACAGATGCATCTAGAGTTGGTTTGGGGTGTGTTTGGATGCAGCATGGGAAGGTGATTGCCTATGCATCGCGGCAGTTGCGGGTGCATGAAGGCAACTATCCTACTCATGATTTGGAGATGGGTGCTGTAGTTTTTGCCCTGAAGATTTGGAGGTCTTATCT
>NC_025696.1:5850326-5850880 GCF_000633955.1 Camelina sativa | reverse complement strand
GGCTCAGGAGCAGGAGATGGAGTCTCTGGTAGGGGAGATCAGTGCTTTGAGCTTGTGTGCTGTTTCACAGGAACCGTTGGGTTTGGAAGCAGTAGATAGAGCAGATCTTCTGAGTAGAGTGCAGTTGGCTCAGGAGAAGGATTTGGGGCTGGTGAATGCCTCTAAGGATGTGAGTTCAGAGTATCAGGTCTCAGATAATGGTACTATATTGGTGCACGGTCGGGTTTGTGTGCCCAAGGATGAGGAGTTGAGACAGGAAATTCTGAGAGAAGCTCATTCGAGCAAGTTATCTATTCATCCAGGAGCGACTAAGATGTACCGTGATCTCAAGAGGTACTATCATTGGGTCGGGATGAAGAAAGATGTGGCTGGTTGGGTTTCGAGGTGTGATGTGTGTCAGCTAGTGAAGGCTGAGCATCAGGTTCCTGGCGGGTTACTGAAGAGTTTACCCATTCCTGAGTGGAAGTGGGATATGATCNTGGAAAAAAGTTTCCTGAAATGGAAGTTTCTTAAAGTGGAAAGTTTCCAAAAATGGAAAGTGCTAAATATGGAAA
>NC_025696.1:5849125-5849681 GCF_000633955.1 Camelina sativa | reverse complement strand
GTTGGGTTTCGAGGTGTGATGTGTGTCAGCTAGTGAAGGCTGAGCATCAGGTTCCTGGCGGGTTACTGAAGAGTTTACCCATTCCTGAGTGGAAGTGGGATATGATCACCATGGATTTTGTGGTAGGATTGCCAGTGTCACGGACATTTGATGCTATTTGGGTCATAGTGGACCGGTTGACTAAGTCTGCGCATTTTCTGGCCATTAAGAAGACTGATGGAGTAGCGGTCTTGGCTAAGAAGTATGTGAGGGAGATAGTCAGATTGCATGGGGTGCCAGCGAGCATTGTGTCTGATAGGGATTCTAAGTTCACTTCGGTGTTCTGGAAGGCATTTCAGGCAGAGATGGGCACTAAGGTGCATATGAGTACAGCTTATCATCCCTAGACTGATGGACAGTCAGAGAGGACAATCCAGACGATGGAGGATTTGATGAGGATGTTTGTGTTGGATTGGGGTGGCCATTGGGCAGATCACCTGAACTTGGTAGAGTTTGCTTACAACAACAGTTATCAGGCGAGTATTAAGATGGCTCCTTATGAGGCTTTGTATGGGAG
>NC_025696.1:5848508-5848622 GCF_000633955.1 Camelina sativa | reverse complement strand
TTGGCCTTTGTGGCGGGCTGTTTAGGCAGAGTGTCTTTGTGACGGTCCTTTGGAACAGATGGTTTTTGTGACGGTCCTTCGGGACAGATGGTCTTTGTGACGGTCCTTCGGGAC
>NC_025696.1:5848182-5848489 GCF_000633955.1 Camelina sativa | reverse complement strand
ACCAGTGGCATATAGATTGGAGTTACCTGAGGTGATGCGTGCATTCCATAAGGTTTTCCATGTGTCTATGTTGCGGAAGTGTCTCCGTGAGGGAGAGGAGGTGTTGGCTAAGATTCCTGAGGATCTTCAGCCTAACATGACCTCGGAGGCGAGACCAGTGAGGGTTCTCGAGAGGAGGATCAAGGAACTTCGGAAGAAGAAGATTCCTTTGATGAGAGTCCTGTGGGACTGTGATGGTGTTGAGGAGCAGACTTGGGAACCTGAGGCAAGGATGAAGGCAAGGTTCAAGAAGTGGTATGAGAAGCAA
>NC_025696.1:5839964-5846646 GCF_000633955.1 Camelina sativa | reverse complement strand
TGTAACATCCGTGAACCGGAATCCCGGTTTGGGAGTTGCATCGGTCGATGCATAGGGTGCATCGGTCGATGCATGTTCAATTCTCTGCGTTTTGACTTAAGTCAAACGCTGCGTTTTGGGGAAAAGAGAAAGGGAAAACCCTTAACTCGTTTTCTTTTGGTCTCATTCGTGTTTGGCCGTTTCTGGGAGAGAAAAGAAAAGAGAGAAAAGTTCTTGAGAGTTCTTGGTGATTTCTTGGAGAGTTGGGGCGTTCTTGTAGAGATCTGTAGCTGGGATCGTTGTAGGAGCTTCCTAGAAGCGTTTTCTTGCTTGTTTGTGGTTCAGATTCGTCTTGGCAAAGGTAAGTGCAGGACCGTGGCTTATCTAAGCTAGAGGATTCAGTAATTTGCCTGTTTTGTGTTGTTAGACGTATTAGATGGTTGCTATGGACAATAGGAAGCTTTCTTGTGGCTTGGGATTGAGTTTTGTGGTTTCAGGAACGAAGATCTGGCGAGAAGCTTCGGGGAAATCACGGTGCTCGACGTTGCGTCGATCAATGCATATCTTGCATCGGTCGATGCAAGTGCGAGGACGGCGCGTAAAACTCTAGGGTTTTCGTGTGCGTCGAGCATGCGTCGGTCGATGCAGACTGGGTATCGGTCGATGCAAGTTACACTTGCATCGGTTGATGCAGCTTCTGTATCGGTCGATGCTTCCCCAGTTGGCATCGGTCGATGAATGTGTAGCGTCGGTCGATGCTAAGTCCTGGTTTGTTATTGTCGTTTGTTGATTGTTGTGTGATGATTATTGATACTCTATTGCTTGTGTGTATAGCCCAGTAGATGGGAGGATTGCAATATGTGATTGTTGTGCAGGTAAAGGCAAAGTGTAATCGTGGAATCCAGGGGATGAAGAGGAGGATGTTCTAGGGACTCGGTTCTATGTTGTCTGACTTGTTAGGTTGCTAGAGTTGGGTCATTAGAACGTTGCTAGGTTGGGGGTTCTATGATTTCTGTTGTTGGGTTATTGATTATGTTGAATATTGGTTATTTATATTTCATTGGATTATTTATTGGATATTGTTTGATATTGGTTATTTCCGCTGTTGATTGTGGTTAGGTGGCTAGTGGGTATGGGACCACTAGTTGTAGTTTATTATTATATTATATTATATATTTATTATTTATTATTATTAAAAAAAAGAGTCTGTTGTTAAAGAAAGTGTCTAAAATCATGATCCAATAACATAATAATTGAACTCATTAACAATTCTAGATTCTTTTGTTTTAATTGAATAACACAAAATTTTTAATGATTTTATAAAAGTCTGAATCCAATAACCCAGATTTTTTAAGATTTTAAATGACTTTTTACAAATCACAAACTAATAACACTAAACTTTAACAGAATTTAACAAAATCTTGATCTAATAACAACAGATTCTACATACATTTAAAATCTTTAAAACTCTATTCAAATCTTAGGGGGAAGTATTGGTTTAGGATTTAGAAAGAATTTTAATGACTTTATGTTTTTAAAAATCTTGCTGATTTTTAAAATCATAGAAAATCATAGAAAGATTCTATAAGAGATTGTTTAGTAAGTTATTTTAAATCTTGCTGATTTGTTTTTCCTAATCTTGTAAAATCTTTCATAAAATCTTTCAAAATCTTTCTATTTGATGAAAGAGTTTTCATGACTTTTGTTATGAAGGAAATTATATAAAATCCTAAACCAATAACACAAAATTTGAATTCATTAACAATCCAAGATTCTTTTGTTTTACTTGAATAATATAAAACTTTTATTGACTTTATAAAACTCTTAATCCAATAACACTAGATTTATCAAGATTTTAGATAACTTTTTACAAATCCACAATCAATAACACCAAATTTTCAAAGAGTTTTAAAAAATCTTGATTGAATAACAACATATTTTACATAACTTTTAAAGTCATTAAGATTCTTTCTAAATCCTAAAGCAATACCCCCTCCTTAAACCAATAACCCCCACTTAGTAATTTAAAATTATGATTAGTATTATCTTTTTATATACATATAAGAATTATCTTTTATATTTATTAAAATTGCTTAAATTTTTTATTTCTTATAGTTATCTTCTTAACTTTAAAATTTGTTGAAACAAAGTTTTAGTATAACACATGGCAAAATATTTAATCTTTATAATTGACAACAATTTATTTGTTTATATAATGATGAATATCTAAAATCCTTTTTCTTTTATGATTAATTATTGATAGTATAATTTTATTAATTATGGTATTATATAAATTAATTGTATAGTTTCATTAATTATTTTCTTATAGAATTAGTAATTTAAAATTATGATTAGTATTATCTTTTTATATACATATAAGAATTATCTTTTATATTTATTAAAATTGCTTAAATGTTTTATTTCTTATAGTTATCTTATTAACTTTAAAATTTGTTGAAACAAAGTTTTAGTATAACACATGGCAAAATCTTTAATCTTTAAAATTGACAACAATTTATTTGTTTATATAATGATGAATATCTAAAATCCTTTTTCTTTTATGATTAATTATTGATAGTATAATTTTATTATTATGGTATTATATAAATTAATTTTATAGTTTCATTAACTATTTTCTTATAGAATTAGTAATTTAAAATTAGGATTAGTATTATCTTTTTATATACATATAAGAATTATCTTTTATATTTATTAAATTTGCTTAAATGTTTTATTTCTTATAGTTATCTTATCAATTTTAAAATTTGTTGAAACAAAGTTTTAGTATAACACATGGCAAAATCTCTAATCTTTAAAATTGACAACAATTTATTTGTTATATAATGGTGAATATCTAATGGTGTTTATATTTGCTTTTAGCTGCTGGTGGGTTTGTCCAAGTTTCATTGTTTTTACTGATGAAAGTTTTAATCTTTTCAGTTTGATTCAAGTTAGTGGGTGATTGATTATCTACTTTGGTGGTTGATGCTTGAGATCTCTTATTCAGATTGATCACGCCTGAAAGGTTTATCTAAAATTTTGTTTTTGGGAACGATGGATATGATCAACGTTCTATCAGATGATATTATTTGCCACATTCTATCTTTCCTTCCGTTAAGTGAGGCTACTTCAACATCTGTCCTCTCAAAGCGATGGCGTTATCTGTTTGCCTACAGAACCAATCTTCATTTAGATGATCAAGAAGTGGGTGGAGGACAAAGTTTCATCGATTTTGTGGATAGAGTATTGTCCGCGTCTGGCAATTTCCACATGAGGAAAATCTCAATAAAATGCCTTAAGAGTATCGACGCGGGTCATGTCACCCGCTGGATGACTGACGTGCTGAAACATGGTGTCTTACATCTTGATATAGACGTAAGCCCCAATAAGCGCATCTTAGTGCCTCTGGAGATGTTCACTTGCAAGACATTGGTTGAGCTTAAACTCTCCGAAGGATTTGATGCTCTGATTCCTGATGATGTTTCTCTTCCATCACTCAAGACTCTGTGTCTTACTGAGGTCTATGCTTTTGAAAAGCTTATTTCTGCTTGCCGTGTGCTTGAGGAATTATTCATTTCTGGCAGGAGCTGGCAAAGTCGAAAATGCTGCAGCACCTTGTCTTCCTTGACCCTTAAGAAACTTACTATTATTCTCTGTAATCGGCTTTTGGAATATTTAGACCTAGGTTTAGATACACCGAATCTTGCCTACGTAGAATACTCTGATAAATTTCCAAAAGACTGTCCTTATCCTTATGTGCATCTTCCTTCCCTTATCGAACTCGAACTTCGTGATAATTTCCATAGTGCTAATAGCAACCCAACAAATCTGATTAAGGGGTTACGAAACGTTGAGACCTTGGAGTTATCTGGTGCTAGTACTTGTCTGGTAAAAGAATGATTTCTTTTTCCTTTCATATTATTTGCATGGAAGCCAAAAGTTTAGGAGCCAAAATCTTGTTAATATTTTATTTTGTGTTTCAGGTATTCCATTATTTCCGTGAAGCAATCCCAGTGTTGAGCAAGCTGTCTCGTTTATCTATTACAGTTGATTCATTCTACTACCGTTGGGAATATCTGCCAATACTTCTAGAAAAATCTCCGCATCTACAGACCCTCGTCCTGAAGGTATAACCAAAGCCGGCCTGAAAGCTTATTGGATAAACTCAGGTCGCTAATATTCCCCTCTTTCTTGTTTCAGGGTCCAAATTACGACCGTCAATATGAACAAGAATTTGGACATTCATGTCCTGTGAAAGTATTGAAGATAACTGAGTATGGAGGAAAGAGTGGAGAGCTAGAGCTTATGAAACATTTGCTAAAGAAACTATCATGTCTTGAGCTTGTAAAAGTTCTTGTTTATGCTATAAACGACGAGGAAAAGTCCCGAATCACCAAAGATCTGCTTATGGTTCCTAAACCGTCCAGTTGCAAGATCCAGATCAAGTTTTGTGAGAATACTAAGTAATAGTACCAAATGGGCTTTGCCTTTTGCGATGATGTTTTTTTCTTTTTGCCCCTTCTATGGGGGTTTATGTGTAGATAAAGCACCAAAAGGTAAATGCTATTTTCTGTTAAAAATAATTATTATGTTTCCATCTAATTATGACTATATTCTTGTATTATCTTAATTCGTAAGTTTAATTACCACGGTCCACGACTAGTGTAGTTCCCCTAACGAACGTTCCATTTGTCTCTGTCTCATCTCGGATATATGTTGAGAGATTAATCGGAAATGACATTAGACGTGGAAGCAAAATTCTTATTAACAAGTGTTTGCAAACTGTAAAGTACTTTTTATATCGTTTGCCTGAACATAGAGATGATGATTATCAAAAGCGGTGGTTGTAGTTTTCACTAAGATCAATATCTAGAATCACAATTTTGCAATTTATTTTATTTGATGTTCCCTTATTTACGTTTTTCAATTAGAAATATTTATTTAATTAATTATTTAATTTTAATTATGTTTTTTAATAGCAATTGAATGTAATTTTTACATATTTTAAAGTTAGTTTTATATTTATACTTCCTAATTAATATAGTAGGATATAAGCTAGACTGCATAAATTGAATTTAATATCTTTGCTGAATTTGATCGAAGAAATGGGATTTGTTGCCATGATTTGTGACAAGATTTCAACCGATAAGTCTAACAGTTCCTATATTAGGGGAAGTCCGAAATGTGAGGTTAGATTGCACGTTGACTGAACTAATTGAGCATCTATCTATATATCACATATTTACCTTAGCGGGAACGAAAGTTTCCATTTTTTATTTTTTTTAACTCACCTGTCGTCAATATAAAAGAATTTAGATACCTTAATTAAGAATCAATAGAGAGAGCGATTCATATTAAGTATACATACATAATGATTAGTTGAATCTGCATTTTACATTTATGTAGCCGAAATACAACTAAAATGATAGAGGATATCATTAATTCACAAACATAAATGGTATGTCCAATTTATGGAATTTCCTATCACAGAACAAAGATGAAAACAACATTTTCATCATATATATATAAGAGACTTTCTAAATTTAATTTTAAGAGAAAGGAAAAAATGGAATGAGTAAACTAATATTGGGACATACAGTATATCATATCTCAAACAAATCAACAATGAAGTACAGCCAATCATCAATCATTACCAATTGATAACACACGATACTCTCATTCCAAGTAATGCCAAATCAACAGTTTGTGGTTCAAATAATCCAAGATTTTACCAACCTACGTCGTTTTAATACAGTACTGAAGGTACTATTTTTTTTTTTTGGATGATTCTAGTAGTGACTCACATGAAAGCCTGAGGCAACAGAAGAGTACATAAACAAAAATTCCTGAAAAGCTCAAATGCCTAGTATAACCAAGGAATATAGCTAGAGGCAGAGATATATATCCAATATACACTCAGGTTGTACGGAAATCACCGGTGAAATAGATAACTAGAGATATCATATTCAAGAAAGCGCTAGGCGTTACAATGCTTAGCGCCTAGAACGCCTAATCGATATTTAAGTGGTTTAAGGCAGTTTAGATGTTTACAAAATATGTATAATTTAAAATTTATGCAAATATTCTATCAAAAAAATAATAATAAATAGATACAGTATTATTTCAATTCATTTTAAATAACATATTAAACATTTATAATTATGTTTATGGAAATAAACCTTATAAATTTAAAATTTGTAAAATTTGAAAAATACACTAAAATGATAATATTACAATTTTAGGCGGTCAAAGCGGTCGTCTAGGTAGTGCTATAGCGCCTAGCCCCTAGACGGGGCAGAGGCAGACGCTTAAAACGTTTTTTCGAACACTGATCATATCATATGTAATCACATGCCATCGTTGGTGCCACTATATAAACAAAAATAAAAATGACATGAACATAGCCTACCGTGGATGAAAAGTAATCTGGGGAGAACCACCACCGATGAAGACAGAGATGAGGCCGTTGCGAAACTCCACCACAACAATAGCCAAATAGAAAAGCCGTTTGTAACTATTCGACACTTGTGCTAGTTTTTAGGGTTTATTTAATAGTATTTAGACGTTTGTCTAAAAAAGAAAAAAATAATAGTATTTAAACTTTTCGGTACCCAAACTCCTAATTGTTTCCAATTTTGGATTCTTAATTTTGAGGGCTTTATAAATTTGACTTATTTGTGTGCATAAATATTAAATAAACCCC
>NC_025696.1:5756159-5839665 GCF_000633955.1 Camelina sativa | reverse complement strand
CTCCCCCCCTATTCGGCTATTCGTATGGTGATATTATCATGGATCCTCCAATGGACCCATGTCGGTCCATTTAGTTTTGTATAAACCATTTTTCTTCTGTGACTTCAATTTTATTATGGCTGGGTAACATGAGTTATTAAAGTTGAGTTACAATAAGTGTTACAATTTGATGTAAGATGGAGTAAAAATTATCTAGTAAAAATGACAGTTTGATATAGTAAATTTGCTGTAAAAATATGAGTTAGCATTTAAAAAAACAACTGACTGGTAACATTATGATGTATCAATTGCAGTATATAATATAAAACTAAATCAAAAATAATTTTTTCTTAATAATGACATTTACAAATTTAATAAATAAAATGCTACTTTTAAAATAAAAATAGTTAACATGGTAATAGTTTTAGACATCCATATATGTTTTAACTTTAAAAAGAAATATATATATATATATATATAATTATAATTCTATATATATATAAATATATATTTCACTTTTGTTTGAAATAGTCAAAATAACTTTTTTAAAAATGAAAACAATTTTTTTTTAAAATATAAACAAATCCGGAAGTAATTAAAAATGTAAAAGAAAAAAAAACTTCTAACTCAACACTCTAATGCATGAAATTTTTCATGATGTTGAATTTACACTTTTACAAAGGGCATAACTCAAAGTTGTACATCAACTATAACACATTGTAATTCAACTTCAAATTAAAAAAAAAAAAAAAAAATTGAGGTATCTATGAATAAAGTCTTAACTCAATAGACTCATGTTACCAAAGATATCATCTACAATTGAAAACCGGCTACGAGATATCTAATAAGGCTAGGGCATGGCGACGAATGAACCACCTTCACCGCGCAAGCGCAAGATCGCTGAAACCACTACGCCGGACGTAGGTAAGTCGGTCGACGAAACCAGCCGGACCTATTATGTTTTGGAAGAAGGAAGGTACGTTCCTGTTAAAAAAGAATCCGACGTCGCACCACCAGCACCAGCACCAGCACCAGATTCAGACGAGGATGTTGATCCGGTTCTGGAAGCAGAGTATAATCGCCAAATTCGCGAATCCGATGTACGTAACGTAACATTTCCTTATTTAATTCGTTTTTTTTTTCTTCTTTTTTTAATCCTTGTGAACGAACATACACACTCCTCCTTCTTTAATGGTGCTGCAGGGATTTGATCTTAACGTATATATACCAAATGGTTCGCTGTTGCCATATAAGTGTCATGATCATCATGATCTTGAGGATGATATTGGCATTTGTGCTAGGGTCGGACTTCATTGTTTCAATTTGCACAAGGTATAAACAAATCCCTGCCTTTTCTTGCGTCTCAAGTTTATTATTCTATATACTCATCATTCCCTTAGCTTTTGCTTGTTTTGATGAATGAATGACTTCGTTTTTTTTTATCTATTATGTTTATTCACTTTTTCTTCAGTGATTTAATATTTGTTAGTCTCTGATCAATTTTGTGCAGGGCTCAAACTTTCGGTTGTTGCGGCTAGAGAAATATAATGTTTGGTTCACCGGATTCGTGACTTACTTTATAACTGCTGACGTTATTGATCCATCCAGCAATTTGCCTTTTGTTTTCCAAACGTGTGTTAAGCTAACTTGGACTTGCAACAACGAAGATTACAAAATAGAGACTGAACTTTGTAGGCTTAAACCCGATACTCACGGTTCGTTCTTTTTTCACCTTTTCTGTTTGTTTGTGGTTTTCTTTGACTGCATTTTGTATTTTTGTTAATTGTTTACTCTTTCATGTTTACAAAAGGTTCTGAAGCCGAGGTTGTGGGTTGTCCTTGGGATCCTGAAGCAGTTCATGATTTTTACCAATGTGGTCTGTATTGGCTTTGGTGCAATCTAGTGATAAGCAACATCCTCAGTTTTACGAGGTGAGTGAGACCATATTTAGTTTCTTAGTATTATTTGTTATTCTCACTCTCTCTAGGTAGCTAGGCTGTTGTTCTAGCTTTTTTTTTCTCACTCAAATCTTTTGATATTGTCTCTTTCACAGCTTCAAAACTCAGAAATTCGCGAATATGATTGGCTTAATATGTATGCTGACTACGCATTTTATACGCTGTGGGAAAATGGCTTGGTGAGCCGCCCTTTCTTTCTTTGTTTTTGCTGTTTCACATTCCCTCTGCGTTTTGGTTATATGTGTACAAAATTTATTATTTTATGCCCTTAAATTGTCTCCCAGACAAAGCTCAAGTTTGCTACGCCTCTGGAGATTAAAAAGGTCATTGTACAAACTCATGAAGCCATGGAGCCAAAGGAAATGCTCAAGGCCGGGAATGCAGTCTTCTACATTAATTTCAGGGACTGTGGTCTGACCGAAGAACACCGAGCCGTGGTAAGAAGAACTACAGATGGGCATCCGGAACACCTTTGTCTTGAAGTTAAGTGTCCGGATTGACTAAATTTGATCTGTACACATGGTAGTCTAAGATATTGCAGATTACAATATCTTATCAAGTTATTCTGTTTTTTTTTTTTTTTTTTTTTTTTNTTTTTTTTTGGTATTAAACCGCTACAGCCTTATATGACTGAATCTATGTATCATTAATTTCGCTTTTATGCCAAGCATTAGATCAACTCATCTTTAGAGAAACTGTATCGGTACAAGCTGGCAAAAGATGTCTCTATTCGAACATCAGTGTGATAATGCCGCTGTGGGAGAAGATTTCAGACAGTGCCTTACTAATCAAAGCAATAGTGAGGAACGTATTAGCAAACACACTCAGTTCAGACTGTTCAGCGAAGTGTTCAGGCGATATCATCAAAGTCTGATATACAGCTTCGGCCAAGTCTTTTCATCATTGTGTATTGTGTTGGCACATAACATGCTTAAATTCACTTTTCCTTGAACAAAGACCATACAAAAATAGTGAAAGGAAATGTCATTTGTGTTGGTCACTTTGGCATCATTACAGCACATTGAAGATGTATTCTACTTAAATGAGCCGAAAGAGTGAAGTTAAAAATTTGAAGCAAGATTCAATTAAGATTAAAGCTCTTTTGTTTTTTTTGAAATGTTTTAAAACAAATTATATCCAAGCTTTGTAAAAACTTTTTTTATTTTTCTTTTGAATATAATTTAACATTAGATTCAAAAAAAATAAAAATTTACAGTTTCTCTTCGTGGCTGGCCTAGATCTCATTCTCATGTCACATGGTGATCTTAAATTCGTTTCATTCTTCTTGCCCCTCCATAATACGCAGCAGAGCTTGTTTGATGACATCATTTCTCGCCTTTTCGTTGCAGGATAAGTGAACTGAACTTGAGTTTGAAACTTGAATCGTTAGGTTCCAAGCATTAGATTCTCATACTTGGTGTGAGGCTCCAAGCATGCTGGTGGAGCGGGCTTATCCAGTTTCCAGTCTTGTTGATGGAAAGATATATGTAGCAGGAGGATGTGATGGAGGATGCTGGTGGAGCATGCTGGTGGAGCGGGCTTATCCAGGCTCCAAATGGATGGAGGTTTTCGATTTGAAAAAGCAAACTTGGGAGTTTGTGTCGTGCCCTCTTGTAGAGAGATGCGATAGTTGTATGAACAGGAGCGGAGTAATTGACGGAGAGATGTTTATGTTTGGGAATAAGGGTTTGGGTGGTGTGGCTTACAAGCCAAAAGAAGATAAATGGCAAAGCATAGGTGCTATGACTAATTTGGCTTTAGGATGGCGATACTTTTCTCATTGCGTGGTAGCTAACGTTCTATATTCTTATACTAATCAAGATGGAATCAAATGGTACGACCCTAAGATAGGTGACTGGTCAAATTTGAAGGGTTTGGTAGGTCTACCCAAGTTTGCTGATTATAGTCGTGTTAAATTGGTGGATTATGGTGGAAAGATGGTGATTCTGTGGGACAAGTATGTTCCTTCTTCTAGTGGCTATACGGACAAGATGATTTGGTGTGCGGCAATTGTGCTTGAAAGACCAAACAATCAAGAGATTTTGGGGAAGGTCGAGTGGCTTGATGCAGAGATTTATACACACCTTTGTCTTGAAGTTAAGTTTCCGGTTGGGGACTTGTCGAGCTGCTCTATTGACTAAATTTGATCTGAACACATGGTAGTCTAAGATGTTGCAGATTATCCTCTGCCTTTAAGAACATAGTTCAATCATTTTCCTAGGCTCTTAGTGTGTAACAGTAATGACCAAGCTTACGACATCTTTTCGCTTTCTCCGGGTCAACAAAATCAAGAAGATCTTGTGCTGAGTACTCAATGTAACTCGTGTTTACCCCTTTAATGAATAACAACGCACTGATGAGTTCAGCCGTTACAACAGCCCAACATGAATCTGTAAAAGTAAAATTAAAAGAAGTCATCATTATCAAGTGCCCCACATCCATATAAACCATCCACTCATAATTTTTCACTTTTCATGCATTGGAAAGAGGTATTACCACAGCCTCCTTGATCTGTGACATGCTTCACCCATTCCTTCCAATTTCTAGCTTTCAAACCATCTGGTACATTCTGAGCTTAGAAAGAAACATTAGTTTTAACTCACTTGTGGTCAATATAGAAGAATTTAGATAACTTAATTAAGAATCAATAGAGAGAGCAGTTACATATTAAGTAATACATACATATTGATTAGTTGAATCTGCATTTTACATATATGTAGCCAAAATACAACTAAAAGGAAAGAGGATATCATTAATTCACAAACATAAATGATTTGTCCAATTTATGGTTTTTCTTATCACAGAACAAAGATGAAAACAACAGTTTCATCATACTGTATATATATCATATATAAGAGACTTTCTGAATTTAACTCTAATTAAAAGAAAGGAAAAATGGAATGAGTAAACTAATATTGAGACATCATAATCTCAAAAAAATCAATAATGAAGTACAACCAATCATCTATCATTACCAATAGATAACACAATATACTCTCATTCCAAGTCATGCCAAATCAACAGTTCTTTTGTTGCTATAATCCAAGATTTTTATCAACGGTGGATGAACATGAACATAGCCTACTGTGGATGGGAAGGATTCTGGGGAGGACCACCACCGATGAAGACGGAGATGGGACCGTTGCGAAACCCCACCACAACAATCACCAAATAGAAATACCTTCTCTAACTATTCGACACTTGTGCTAGTTTTTATAGTTTATTTAATAATATTTAGAATTTTTTGTACCCAAACTCCTAATTGTTTCCAATTTTTGAATTCTTAATTTTGATGGCTTTATAAATTTGACTATTTTATATGCCCCATAGTTAATGCTTGTGTGCATAATCCCCCTATTTCGGCTATTCATATTTGTATGATGATGTTATCATGGATCCTCTGGCCCCAAATCAGCTCATTTATATTCTATAAACTACTTTCCTTCTATGATCTCAATTTCAGTATATCATCTACAATCGAAAACCGGCGACGGGATCTAATAAGACTAGAGAAGTGCGACGAATGAACCACCTCCATCGCTCAAGCGAAAGGTCGCAGAAATCACCCCGCCGGACGTAGGTAAGTCGGTCGATATAGAAGAATTTAGATACCTTAATTAAGAATCAATATAGAGAGCAATTACATATTAAGTAATACATACATAATGATTAGTTGAATCTCATTTTACATTTATGTAGCCGAAATACAACTAAAAGGAAAGAGGATATCATTAATTCACAAACATAAATGGTATGTCCAATTTACGGACTTTCCTATCAAAGAACAGAGACGAAAACAACAGTTTCATCATATATATATTCATATATAAGAGACTTTCTAAATTTAACATTAAGAGAAAGAAAAAATAGAATGAGTAAACTAATATTGAGACATCATAATCTCAAACAAATCAAAAATGAAGTACAACCAATCACCAATCATTACCAATTGATAACACAATATACTCTCATTCTAAGTCATGCAAATCAACAGCTCAGTGGTTCCTATAATCCAAGATTTTTACTAACTGTGGATGAAAATGAACATAGCCTACCGTGGATGAGAAGGATTCTGGGGAGGACATCCACCGATGAAGACGGAGATGGGACCGTTGCGAAACCCCACCATAACAATCGCTAAATAGAAAAGCCGTCTGTAACTATTCGACACTTGTGCTAGTTTTTAGGATTTATTTAATAATATTTAGACTTTTCAGCACCCAAACTCCTAATTGTTTCCAATTTTGGAATCTTAATTTTGATGGCTTTATGAATTTGACAATTTTATATGCCCCATAGTTAATGCTTGTGTGCATAACCCCCCTATTTCGGCTATTCATATTTGTATGATGATGTTATCATGAATCCTCCAATGGGCCAAAATCGACATATTTATATTGTATAAACTACTTTGCTTCTATGATCTTAATTTCATTACATCTACAATCGAAAAGCAGCACCAGGATCTAATAAGGCTAGGGCATGGCAACGAATGAACCACCTCCACCGCGCAAGCAAAAGGTCGCAGAAATCACCCCGCCGGACGTAGGTAAGTTGGTCGATATAGAAGATTTAGATACCTTAATTAAGAATCAATTGAGAGAGCAATTACATATTAAGTAATACATACATAATGATTAGTTGAATCTGCATTTTACATTTATGTAGCCGAAATACAACTAAAAGGAAAGAGGATATCATTAATTCACAAACAAAAATAGTATGTCCAATTTATGGACTTTCCTATAACAGAACAAAAACGAAAACAACAGTTTCATCATATATAAGAGACTTTCTAAAATTAACTCTTAGAAAAAGGAAAAATGGAATGAGTAAATTAATATTGAGACATCATAATCTCAAACAAATCAACAATGAAGTACAACCAATTATCAATCATTATCAATTGATAACACAATATACTTTCATTCCAAGTCATGCCAAATCAACAGCTATGTGGTTCTTATAATCCAAGATTTTTACCAACCGTGGATGAACATGAACATAGCCTACCGTGGATGAGAAGGATTCTGGGGAGGACCACCACCGATGAAGACGGAGATGGGGCCGTTGTGAAACCCTACCACAACAATCGCCAAATAGAAAAACCATATGTAACTATTCGACACTTGTGCTACTTTTTAGGGTTTATTTAATAATATTTAGACTTTTTTGTACCCAAACTCCTAATTTTTTCCAATTTTGGATTCTTAATTTTGAAGGATTTATGAATTTGACTATTTTATATGCCCTATAGTTAATGTTTGTGTGCATAACCCTCCTATTTTGGCTATTCATATTCGTATGATGATGTTATCTTGGATCCTCCATTGGGCCCAAATTAGCTCATTTATATTGTATAAACTACTTTACTTGTATGATCTCAATTTCATTATATCATCTACAATCGAAAACCGGCGACGGGGATCTAATAAGACTAGGGAATTGCGACGAATGAACCACCTCCATCGCTCAAGCGAAAGGTCGTAGAAATCACCCCGCCGGATGTAGGTAAGTCGGTCGATATAGAAGAATTTAGATACCTTAATTAAGAATCAATATAGAGAGCAATTACATATTAAGTAATACATACATAATGATTAGTTGAATCTCATTTTACATTTATGTAGCCGAAATACAACTAAAAGGAAAGAGGATATCATTAATTCACAAACATAAATGGTATGTCCAATTTACGGACTTTCCTATCACAGAACAGAGACAAAAACAACAGTTTCATCATATATATATATTCATATATAAGAGACTTTTTAAATTTAACATTAAGAGAAAGAAAAAATAGAATGAGTAAATTAATATTGAGACATCATAATCTCAAATAAATCAAAAATGAAGTAAAATCAATCATCAATCATTACCAATTGATAACACAATATACTCTCATTCTAGTTCATGCCAAATCAACAGCTCTGTGGTTCCTATTATCCAAGATTTTTACTAACTGTGGATGAAAATGAACATAGCCTACCGTGGATGAGAAGGATTCTGGGGAGGACCACCACCGATAAAGATGGAGATGGGGCCGTTGCGAAACCCCACCATAACAATCGCCAAATAGAAAAGCTGTCTGTAACTGTTCGACACTTGTGCTAGTTTTTAGGGTTTATTTAATAATATTTAGACTTTTCAGCACCCAAACTCCTAATTGTTTCCAATTTTGGATTCTTAATTTTGATGGCTTTATGAATTTGACTATTTTAGATGCCCCATAGTTAATGCTTGTGTGCATAATCCCCCTATTTCGGCTATTCGTATTCGTATGATGATGTTATCATGGATCCTCCAATGGGCCAAAATCGGCCTATTTATATTGTATAAACTACTTTGCTTCTATGATCTTAATTTCATTACATCTACAATCGAAAAGCGGCGCCGGGGATCTAATAAGGCTAGGGTATGGAGACGAATGAACCATCTCCACCGCGTAAGTGAAAGGTCGCAGAAATCACCCCGCTGGACGTACGTAAGTCGGTCGATTTAGAAGAATTTAGATACCTTAATTAAGAATCAATAGAGAGAGCAATTACATATTAAGTAATACATAATGATTAGTTGAATCTGCATTTTACATTTATGTTGCCGAAATACAACTAAAAGGAAAGAGGATATCATTAATTCACAAACATAAATAGTATTTCCAATTTATGGACTTTCCTATCACAAAACAATGATGAAAACAACAGTTTCATCATATATATATATATATATATTCATATATAAGAGACTTTCTAAGTTTAACTCTAAGAGAAAGGAAAAATGGAATGAGTAAACTAATATTGAGACATCATAATCTCAAACAAATCAACAATGAAGTACAACCAATCATCAATCATTACCAATTGATAACACAATATACTCTCATTCCAAGTCATGCCAAATCAACAGCTATGGGTGCTATAATCCAAGATTTTTACCAACCGTGGATGAACATGAACATAGCCTACCGTGGAGGACCACCACCGATGAAGACAGAGATGGGGCCGTTGCGAAACCCACCACAATAATCGCCAAATAGAAAAGCCGTCTGTAAATATTCGAGAATTGTGCTAGTTTTTAGGGTTTATTTAATAATATTTAGACTTTTCGGTATCCAAACTCCTAATTGTTTTCAATTTTGGATTCTTAATTTTGATGGCTTCATGAATTTGACTATTTTATATGCCCCATAGTTAATGCTTGTGTGCATAACCCCTATTTCGGCTATTCGTATTTGTACGATGATGTTATCATGGGTCATCCATTAGGTCCAGATTGGCCCATTTATACTGTATTAACTTCTTTACTTTTGTGATCTCAATTTCATTATATCATCTACAATCGAATACCTGCGATCGGATCTAATTAGGCTAGGGCATGGTAACGAATGAACCACCTCCACCGCGCAAGCATAAGGTCGTAGAAATCATCCCGGACGTTGGTAAGTCGGACTTCTTTGTTTCAATTTGCACTCGGTAAAAAAAAAAACCCGTCCTTTTCGTCTATTCTATATATATACATCTTCTCATCATTCCCTTAGCTTTTGCTTTTTTATCTATGGTTCTGTTTCTATTACTATCTCTCTCTCTCTTTGTTATTTGCTTGATTATATTCATGCTTTAACCAGTCTCTCTTCTACTAGTTTTGGTCTATTCACTTTTTCTTCAATGATGTAATATTCGTTAGTCTCTGATCAATTTTGTGCAGGGCTCAAACTTTTGGTTGTTGCGGTTAGAGAAATATAATGTTATGTTACTTACTTTATAACTGCTGACGCTATTGATCCATCCAGCAATTTGCCTTTTGTTTTCCAAACTTGGACTCGCAACAACGAAGATTACAAAATAGAGACTGGACTTTGTAGGCTTAAAGCCGATACTCACAGTTCGTTTCTTTTTTCACTTTCTTTTCTGTATGTGGATTAGAATCAAACCCCCCTCCCCAATGCTTATGAATATTACTTTGTTTATTTTGTTGTTTGATTTGACTGCATTTTCTAAATACTCTTTCATGTTTACAAAGGGTTTTGAAGCCGAGGTCGTGGGTTGTCCTTGGGATCCTGAAGCAGTTCATGATTTTTACCAATGTGGTCTGAATTGGCTTCCGGATGATGCTTTGGTGCAATCTAGTGATAAGCAACATCCTCATTTTTACGAGGTGAGTGAGACCATATTTAGTTTCTTAGTATTATTTGTTATTCTCACTCTCTCTAGGTAGCTAGGCTGTTGTTCTATCTTTTTTTTTTCTCACTCAAATCTTTTGATATTGTCTCTTTCACAGCTTCAAAACTCAGAAATTCGCGAATATGATTGGCTTAATATGTATGCTGACTACGCATTTTATACGCTGTGGGAAAATGGCTTGGTGAGCCACCCTTTCTTTCTTTGTTTTTTCTGTTTCACATTCCCTCTGCGTTTTGGTTATATGTGTACAAAATTGATTTATTTTATGCCTTAACTTGTGTCTTTTGTCTCCAAGACAAAGCTCAAGCTTGCTACGCCTCTGGAGATCAAGAAGGTCGTTGTACAAACTCATGAAGCCATGGAGCCAAAGGAATTGCTCAAGGCCGGGAATGCAGTCTTCTACATTAATTTCAGGGACTGTGGTCTGACCGAAGAACACCGAGCCGTGGTAAGAAGAACTACAGATGGGCATCCGGAACACCTTTGTCTTGAAGTTAAGTGTCCGGTTGGGGACTTGATCTGATCTATTGACTAAATTTGATCTGTACACATGGTAGTCTAAGATGTTGCAGATTATCCTCTTATCTTTTATCTGGTAATCTGCTCATAACAATATCTTATCAAGTTATTCTGTTTTTTTTTTTTTTTTTGGTATTAAACCGCTACAGCCTTATATGACTGAATCTATGTATCATTAATTTCGCTTTTAAGCCAAGCATTAGATCAACTCATCTTTAGAGAAACTGATATCGGTACAAGCTGGCAAAAGATGTCTCTATTCGAACAATAGTGTGATAATGCCGCTGTGGGAGAAGATTTCAGACAGTGCCTTGCTAATCAAAGCAATAGTGAGGAACGTATTAGCAAACACACTCAGTTCAGACTGTTCAGCGAAGTGTTCAGACAATATCATCAAAGTCTGATATACAGCTTCGGCCAAGTCTTTTCATCATTGCTTAAATTCACTTTTCCTTGAACAAAGACCCACACAAAAATAGTGAAAGGAAATGTCATTTGTGTTGGTCTTTGAATCTTTGGTATCATTACAGCACATTGAAGATGTATTCTACTTAAATGAGCCGAAAGAGTGAAGTTAAAAATTTACAGTTTCTCTTCGTGGCTGGCATAGATCTCATTCTCATGTCAAATGGTGATCTTAAATTCGTTTCATTCTTCTTGCCCCTCCATACATCTATACACAGCAGAGCTTGTTAGATGACATCATTTCTCGCCTTTTCGTTGCAGGATAAGCGAACTGAACTTGAGTTTGAATCTTGAATCGTTCCTCTGTAGACTGATAGACTGTCAATAGCCATATTCTAAAATCTTGCTTCTGATGCTATTTTATCTCCAGCTTCAAAGTTCTTGTTTCAAGCTTATCTGAGGTTCCACCGGGTCCCGACAAAGTCTCAAGATGCCATGGATAAATATTGAGCTAGTCTAGAAATTACCTAGAATTCTATTGCTATGAATCCATCAGATTCTCCTTTCGTTAGGTCTTGCATTCTTGTGTTTTCCCTCACAAAGCATGTATGGATCATACAGATTCACTGATTCAGCTTGGTTAGATAATTAGTAGAATGATGATATCCATGCATACCTGTCACCATGTTGTTCCAACACAAAGAAAATGTTACTCTAGAGCTCATCTTTACTGAGATAAGCCAAATGTGCTCTTGAGAACTACACCTTGTACAGTCCTACATCCTCTTTCCGTATGAATGCTCATATTACTGATAGGCTCAAATTAATCCCTAGAGCTACTCCCTCAAACAAGAGATCAATGCAGTATTTAGGGGTCGAATCCACAGAGACTCAAGATCAAACACAATAGATTGTAAAGTTTTGTAAATTACGCTAAACAAGTTAAATTAAATTAAAATAAAGCAATGCTAATTATTAAATAAAACTGTTGTGAATTCAGAAAATCAAAAGAGTTAAGCCTAGGGAATTTCTCAGGAAATTATGAAATATTAAATCAGATAAATTAATTAAGGTTCAAGCAATAAAGATCAGATCTAGAACTCTAAACATCATGGTAAAATAATCAGTTCTCACTGCAATTATATTCTAAATTTAAAACCAGAAAATCCAAATCTCTTTGTAAAATTCTAAGTAATAAATCAGCCTAAAGAACAGGTTTAGATAAATTCACAGAATTATTAATTCAAATCTCTTTGTAATAAACAATTCTGCTCATCAATGGTTTAATCAGGAAAACAATTATATTCTCATATCAATTTATTTCCCTAAGATAACAATTCTAGGTGATCAATCAAGAATTATTGTGAAGAACAACCAAAGATGAAGATCATAAAAGATTAAGAACCCTAAAAATCTCAGATCTAATAAATCATAAAAAACCCTATGAAAAACCCTAAACCTAACAAGCAAATTACTCAGACATGTTAAATAAAGAACAAATCATCATTCTGAATAATATGCAATTGAAATTAAAAGAGTAAAAGGAGTTCAAGAAATTCTTCTCTCAAAGCAGATCTCTCTCTCTCCAAAGCTCTCAAAATCTCTCAGGGTTGCAGGGAAAATAAAAGTTGCTAGAAAAAGACTTGAGGGTTTCTAAAACCCAAAAACAATATATATACATCCTAAAATACGTCCAGGGGCCTATGTTGCAATTAGAGAAGACTTTGGGCAAATTTGTAAAACTTCCAAATTTGTTGTTCTCTCGTCGGGTAAACATTAGTGTCGATCGATGCCCTTATGGTGTCGATCGATGCTCAGACTCTGATTCGACTCCAACTTGATTTCCTTCGGTAAAGTGCTCCAAAATGATCCAAATTGTTCCATATTGCTCCATCAGTGCCAAATTCCTAAATAACCTGTAAAGACTCAAAAACAAACTAGAAACAAACCAAAAGACTCAAAAAGCACACTTATACCATGGTTAAAAACCGTAAAAACCATGATATATCAATTACCACAGAAGAAAGGTGTATGCCAAAGACCAGACTATGATATTGGAGCTACAGGGCGTTGAGTTTCGACAAGATAGATTTTGTGACTAGACTGTTAGTGCACTTAACAGCTTCGACCAGCTGATACTTATGAGCCTGTAGCATCGGAGCACACTTGGCAATAAAATGTAGCAAGAAGTTTCCAAATTTTAGAGATTTGGAATACCTTGCCGCCAACTCCTGAACCTTGGAAACAAGACAATCAACAGAATCTTGGGTTAAAGGGACGTCTTGGAGCAAGACGTTCTGGAAAAGGATAAACAGAGATTCATTCCATGTTAGATCTTCAGATATAAGATCTCGGTGGCAGGGAAGGAACAGAAACCTCCTCTCTTCAGTTCTTCCACAAAGTAACTTCTGGCAAAAACCAGATGTATGACCCAAGTGCAAGCATTCTTTCAAAACCCTTGAAATCATCTCACAGATGAAGTTGTTTATCCCTTTTTTCCTGAGTATCAAAGGGAACACCAATGCATACTCAGCTGTTCTTTGGTAGATCTTGCAAAACTCGATTGTTGCAGACATTAACACACGAGAGGCGGATGTCTCGAGAGACAAAAACTTGGGAAGCACGATTGAACATAGAACTTGGCTTGGCCAACCAAGCTCATCTTCCTCAATTCCACTATGCAAATTCGAAAG
Organism: Camelina sativa; assembly: GCF_000633955.1. Lineage (NCBI taxonomy): Eukaryota > Viridiplantae > Streptophyta > Magnoliopsida > Brassicales > Brassicaceae > Camelina > Camelina sativa. The sequence goes on along the minus strand of NC_025696.1, from coordinate 5,825,931 downwards.
CAAAACAGCAGCAGTCTCATCATCTGCATTCCAAGGTTCAATCAACTCCAAAACTTTAAAAGATTCCCTAACACCCTTCTCCAAGCAAAGTTTTCGAATTTCATCACACAAGTTTAAAACTTCAATAGTAGACTGAGAGCTAGTAACCTGAGCTCTAAGATTCGCCGCCAATTCATGATCATCAGCTTGTAACCCAACAACATTCATGGTATGATCTATGTTACCAACAACTTCTCGATGATCTTCTTCCATAATCTCATCTCTGATGAGACTCACCTCCTCTCCATTCCAAGAATCAACAACCAGCATTTCTGAATCATCTACATCATCGAATGATACAGGAAGCCATGCAAGAATCGTACCAGTAGAAGCAGCCTTCTCAGTGAGCCAATCAGGTACAGAGTCAAATTCCTCCCTAAAGCTATCTTCATTAGCAGAAGCCAAATCTAGATGAGATATCCAATCAAACTTTGGTTTAGGAATTTTGTCGAGCAGGTTCTGTGCATCTCTCTGAACCCAGAAATCAACAACTTTACTAGCCAAAATTTCTCTAGCCAGCGATACCAAATCACTAACGCGAAACCTCTGATACTCGGAAAGAAGGAAAGATAGAATCTTTGACTGAACCATGTTGGGTAATGTCTCAATGAATAGAACCCTAACGGGGAAAAAAAAAACAATTTTTATCAGCAACCCAAATCAGCCCAAAACATAGAGAAAACAAAACAAAAGTCAAAATTAAAAATCTGGGCATTACTTCTTCGTAGCCGGAGATGAATTCTGATGATCGCATTGTTTCTTCAGCAACGAAACAAACGAGCTCCGGTTGATGGGCGCCGCCGCGGCAGAGGAGGTGGAGGAAGAAGAAGCCTGATCTAGCCACAGCGAAGCCTCGGTTTCCGGCGAGGAACTATTCAAGAAAATGTCGAACAGCGGAATCCACTCCTCCATCTTCTTCCGTTCCCTCTCTCAAACCAAAACCGTAACAAAACCGTAGCCGAGAAGTCTAAAAACGATTTGTCTCATGAAAGCGCGGGAACCGTAACAATGGTTTCTAGTTAATTTTCTAACATATATTAAGTTAATTATTTTGTGTTTATTTTTTAAAATTTAATTAATTACTCCCTCTGTATCAGAATACTTGATGTTCTAGAATTTTTTCTTGTATCACAAAGGATGATTTTCTGTATACTTTTATCAATTAATACTAAGAAATTATAAATTTCAAGAATCATTAAATGAGAATTTAAAAATTTGATGAAATACTATTAGTTAATAATTATAAAAATATGTTATTATAAATGAAGAATACATTTATTGCTAAACATTAAATGTTTTTCTTAATTCATGTAAAAATTCTAAAACATCAAGTATTATGATACAGAGGGAGTATTAATTAAGGGTATATTTTATTTATTTTATCTGAAACTTTTTTTTTTGTTATTGATTAGTATTATATATAAATAATTTAATTCATCATTTTCTAAACTTTTTTGATAACGAATATCTAATTTACAAAACAGTGTTTTTAAAAATAATTTTTTCAAATGAATTAATTTAATTATATTGTATTTATTTTTAACTTTTAATTAATTTTTAATTGAAGATAAAATAGTCATTGTATTCAATTCATAAGGTACATTTCAAAGACTTAAGAAATTTAATTTAGATTTCAAATTTACTATTAAGTTTAAGGTATATATTCAAATTTTTTCAAGTTCAACACCTGGAATCCGATTTCAAAGTCCGGCCTGGACGTTAACCTTAGCTTACGGAACATATAAATGTTTTGCTTGTACTTAGCTTTTTTTCTTATGTTTTGCTTGTAGTTAGCTTTTTTTTTCTTTATGATTTATTTCTATTTTATCTATTTTTTTGCTTTGAAATATAATGATACTGAAGTTTTGCAAAGCTTTTTATAAAGATTAACTCTCTTTATCATGTTTTAGAAAATAACTCAAAACTAAACACCAGGGAACCAACTTCAACTTCAACTTCAAGTTACTCATACATCTACAAACTTCATTAAGCTTTTTATAAAGATTAACTCTCTTTATCATGTTTTAGAAGCAACGTTTACAGTTTGGAGTAAAATGGAGGTAATTTCTCTACATAGTTATCTTAATTTTTCTTTCTTTTACTTTTGTTTAATTACTCAATGAAGTTTTATGTTGATCTCAGATGACGAAAGACGAACTGCATAATTTTGATTGGTACGATCCAGAACGTCCAGTACAAAACCAAGAAGATCATTGTAATTAATAGTATTTTTTAAGTTCCATTCAATTTTTTTTTTTTCTAAAACTATCTATTGTTTGCATTATTAATTAAGAACATTCGGAATCTTATAGATATCACTTACAAAACATATTCAAGACAGTTTCTAATTGACTTTTGTAATGATACCGCGGCAAGGTAAAAGTTCAGAGAATCTAATGAGGTGCACTACTGTTATGGACATTCAACATATAAAGCTTTATTGTTTGCGATGGCTGATGGTACATGGTATACCCAGTCCTGGGTATACCTACAACCCAAGTTTGAACGAATGTTGGGTGTGGAGGTAGATTTGTCGGTAATCAATCGCAATGTCAGTACAGTCAGAACGAGACACGTCTTAAATGACGTTAGAGCTTTTACTGATGTTAGAAATGACGTTAGAGTTATTTGAAAACACAACCACTGTTGGGAAGTCTTGCTATATACCAGCCCGAATTTAGTCATATTGAACACGTAAGTAAATGCAATTCAAGTATTATTTTTAGTGGTACTATTTTATTATGAATATTGTATCGTTTAATGATTATTTTTAACTAAAAGCTACACCTTCGGGCTGGGGTGGTATACCAAACAACGGTTGAGAGATTATTTAAATTTCTTATAGTTTCCGTTTTAAATTTACGTAAGAAATTGTTACGCAATAAATGAGCTGTATATTCTTTGTTGGCAGGGCCAGGCCGGCCAGCGTAAGTTGTCCTTAGACCTTGGGCCAAAAAAAAATTATACATAATTTGGAGGTCTTATTTGTAGATTTTAGAAATTTGGGATTTTTTTAATCAAAATATCAAACATTAAGGATCTTAAAATCTTATAAATTTTTTAAAAAATAATGTGACCTGGTGCAAAAGCACCCCTCACACCTCCCTATCGCCGTGCCTGTTTGTTGGTCAATAACCGTCAACGAAAACACCTAAAACTTCTTTTAACTAATAAAACGGTTTGGTTGAACCGGATATGTAGGTCTATAGTTTAAACTACAGAAGACAAGAATTTTGTTTTCCTTCCTCGTCTCTACCTCTCAAAACTCTCCAGCCTTTAGGTGTTTAGTCTCTCACCATATTTACCTAGGCGTCAATCCTCTGAACTTTTAAGGATGAAAATGCATTAGAATTTCAAACAACACACCAACATCCCCCATCTAAACTTAGAAAACAAAAAGTTACAGAAAGTTCAAAAAAAAGTTTACCAACATTAGTCGCATTGCATTGCGCCAGACTATCCTTTAGCTTTAGGAAGAATAGTAGGACAGCGATGGATCAATGGTGCAGGTTTGTCAAATTTACCATCCGGAAGCCAGTAGGAGACCCAAATTTTTTTTTACACAGATCTAAACATAAATAAAAGAAAACTCATCTTTGGTATAAATATAAAACATCTTACAATGTTAAAAAAAAAATCCTGCAAAATCATATCCTACAATCTTTCATTTTTTCATGTTCTTAAATCTTGTCATCACAGTTTTATTTTTGTATTAGTTTTAAATACATCTTTATTTCTACAAAATTCAGACATATTTTGAGCATCATATCTTTTACAATTTTTTGTAAATTGTGGTTTAGCTTAATCCTAAAGTTAAATATAATTAAAAAGAGGATTATTTTTTTTTAATTTGATTGTAAAAGATGATTATGTGTTTCTTTAAAATCAAAACTTGTGTTAAAATTCTAATTTTTAAGTAAAAGTAACAAAATTATGAATTTGATTGTAAAAACAAAATCTAGTTTTGTACCTAATATGTAAACTTATTTGATTTTGAAGAATCTACTGTACGTGAAAGAATATAAACCAAAAAGACACCAGCACATAAGAGACCATTATTTCTTCTTCCTTATTTAATTTAGTGTAAAGAATAAATTATTAGATTAAAAATTGGGCCGGATTATTGCTTTTAGTGCAATTTTGTACTTATTGCTTTGGTCGGATTAAATTATTAGTTGGTTTTGTCAATTTACCATATTTTACTTATTGCTTTTAGTGCAATTTTGTAGGAACTAAAATTTAAAATAAGTAAAATTAAAAAGATAAAACCCAAATTGTACTTCAAAAATGTAATATAGATTTTTTTTTTCCCAAGATTTGGGCAGGTCCGCTGACCTCCCATCATGCCCAATTTTGAGGTAAATTGTTTCACAACAACCTGATCAATTCCATCAACAACCCAAATTAAGATCCCAAAGAAAGAAAGAAAGAAAAAAGAGATGAGAGATCCAATTGTTTCATTACGCTGGCCTGTTACGTACGTTTCGCAATACTTGCTGTACACGGAATGCAAAGAAAGGGAGAAAAAAAAAAAAGAATGAAGAAGACGTTACTGTTGACGAGGGCAAACTCGGCGACGAATTAGGCAATAGCCAGGGACGAAACAAACAACAAGCGGGAATCTATCGTCATCTTAATGATTCTGGAAAGTGTTGTTAAAAAAGGTACTGGAGACGAAACAAAGCGATGGGATGACGAAGCAATAGATGATTTATACAAATGCAATCTACCTGAGTGGGTTTCGAATGATACCTGAGAAGCTTTGGAGTCACAGGACAAGCAGCTCAAGGCTGTGAATGCCATCTTCTACATTAGTTTAGAGATGTGGATCCTCTTCATGGTCCACCTCAGGATCACAGATCATGGTCCACCTCAGGATCACAGAGCTATTGTAAGAAGAACCGTCGATGGGATACCAGGTCATGTTTGTCTTGAGTTTAAGTGTCGGCTCGAGGATCTGTGATAGACTGCGATCTATTACTTAGAAGTTTGGCCCGAGCCTGAGATCTGTTAGCTACTGTACTGTACTCATTACTGTACAGTAATGAGTAAGTCTATCATATATCTGTGATAGACTGCGATATACGTACTGTACTGTACTCATTAGTAGTCAGTACGTATAGTATCTTTATTCTCATATTAGTTAAAAATGTCCAGACGTTTTTCGAACAGAGGTTGTTTGTATTCCAAGTTTCCAACATCTTGAGAGATGGCACATTCTATACATATAAACCAGATTTTCGAAGTTGTCTTAAATGAAGATTAGTTTCCTCGGTTTCAATCTCAGTTGTGAGTCTAAAAGATCATAGTATACATTAAGTGTTTGGATCTCCATTTTTTTAAGCCGTGGGGAGTTTTCTTGAGTAAACAACGTACATTGGATCTGAACGCCCTGGATTTGGAGATATATCAACGGCCTGGATTGATCACAGGTTGGAACGAGTTCATCATCAGCATGAGTTAAAAAAAACTCTTGAGAGGGATTCTAATAGAAGATGTGTTGATGAAATAATCAGAAATACCTGTGGAGATTCGAATCCTCCGGCGTAATGAAAGTATGATCCGACAATGAGAGCATGATCTGCATCACCAGTTGATGTCCATATCGAGATTGCTTTAGTAAAGAAGCAACGGTTTGAAAAGCTGCAAAGAAAGATAAGAGGAAAGTGAGCGGGTTGAAACCATGCAAGATATATATATAATATTACTGTGTCACAAGACTTGACAGGTTTATGTTAAAAGAGGACCTCATTAGAGCTAGTCCCCCAGGCTTGAGGATTCTGTTCATTTCCCTGAAAACTTCAAGTGGCTTTGTAAGATAATCCACACTTACCTGTTCAGATACCAAGAAACATACCAATTCGTAAGAACTTGAGATACAAACGAAGAAGTGCAAGTTTTAGAGATAAAAAAGGAAAGTTTGGTGTTACCACATTGGTAATAACTTGGAAAGAATTGTCTTCAAAAGGCAGCTTAGGATTGAGATTTAAGTCTTGGACTATGTACTCGGTGAGAACCTGAAAGAGAGTATTAGATCCTATGATCATATGAATGATCCATCTCTTCTCTGAAAGAGAGTAAATACGTAATATTGAATCTTCTTTACCGGATTGCGCTTAAGCTCTTCTTCGTTCAAACCCATTCCAGCTATTCGTTCTTGCTTATATCCAGCTGGATAATGACTGACCTATGTAACATCATAACAGCCAACAATCTAACTTCAGATGATTCTCAATAAAAAAATTTTTAACATAACACACACACAAGACTGGATATGCAATTTATACATACCCAACTGCTACACATATCGAGTATGCTCACTCCAGGAGTTTCGTTCTGAGGCAAAACCTTTGAGTAATACTTTGTCAATGCAGCTATGGCTGGATCATCAATGTGTGTCACAAACCTTGGAGCTTCATAGAACGTTGAATCAGACGACCTTAGGACAAGTTTTTAGTACACAAACCAACAAGATCTTAGTATATCTCAAAACCAAAACTCACGCATGCCTCACAGAGAACAAAACAGAGTAAGTAAGACTATAACAAAAGCTTGGAATTGTAATCTCTTCTTACTCATCGTATCGTTGGAAATCTTCTTCTTTGAATGGGAAAGTATCGGGCCAATCCACCTTATTCAACGCCTATAACCAAACAAATGGGTTCAAATTTTCATAAAGCTACAAACTTTGAACAACTAAATTCCCAGTGTACTCACTGATAAACCCAAATTCCTAAAAGCTACGAACTTTGAACAATTTAGCTATAGAATCGAAACCCTAACTGAAACAAAAGGGAGTAAAGACCTGTTCGACGGGAGAAGGATTCGTCTGCCTCGCGGAAGCAATGAAAGATTTACCGCCAAAACTACCGGACATGTTGTTGTTGTTGTTCATCATCCACAACGAAGCACCGCCAAAACCACCGAGAACTAACCGGCGACGTGAAGAAGCGCGGATCCAACGGTGGAAAGGTTTCGAAGCAGTCGTCAGGAGACTGAGAGCAGAGGAAGCTCGGAGGAAACGGTAATTTCCGGCGGAGGAGAGAAACGGTCCAAACGGAGGCAGAGGATTAGATCTGAGGCTGAGAAATTTACAAGTTTTGGACATTGTTTAATGAATTGTTGGGTTTTGTCTGATTTGCCAAAAAGGTTTGAACTTTTCCAGGACAAAACATGACGAAGAGATGACGATATCGATCGATGAAGAAGATGACGATTCGCGAGTCTAGTGATCCAAACCACTCTTACGTGGTCGTTTCTGTTTGTTTGAGGCTTTTCTTAATTTTTTACTAAGTTTTGGATAGTAACTGTAAATAAAATAAAATTTCTCTTTTCATTTATTTCTCTTTCTTTTTATAATAAAAAAAAAAAAAAAAAAAAATTATGGTTACTTTCGCTTGAAGTTTTATCTATAATTCACTCAAAAATAAACTAATGAAAATAAAATCATACTTAAAAAAGTAAACACGATTTAAAAAAGTACCTTCACAATAAGCACAGAGACACATTACATCTATATAAATACGTAAAGACATTATCTCACTTCTCATCTCATATTTCCAATTCCAACTCTCAAAATACAATCTATCATAGACATTTTAACTAGTATTTTGAGTATATTTTTTAAGAAAAATCTATATACATTACTACCTCAAAATTTCAAACCATCAAAATATTACTGCTAAGACTACTTATTTGACTATAGTATCCAGCTGTTTTCACCACATTTGTTCTGTACTATAAACTACAAAAATAATCCTAAAATTGCTTAAAAAGTTTGGTCTTGAGTCATCGTGAGTGGACTTCCTATGAATAACGTACTTAAACTCCTTTTGAAAAGTATGATTCAAAATGCATGAACTAGAAAATTTTATTTAGATTACTAGATACTCGAACCACATAAAAAATGTTACTAATGAAGTGTTAAGACAATTGAGTATTGAGCCATATACCACTCCGATCCTCATTTCACTACTTTATATCCTAACTACTCTGCTTGAAAAAATTTGGTTCATGACTCTTGGAATCATGATATTTCAGTATATAGAAGAATCACACTGGTCTTTATTAAACTTAGATGATAACATAATTTAATCATAATTATGTTTTTGTCATCTTCATGTTCAAGTTACCTTATAAATAATGTCAATACAAGATAATCATAATTCTTATTATTTTCTTCGGTTCATGTGTTAGATTTTGGTATCTATTTTGTTCTATAACACCTAGGATTATCCGATTTTTTCATAACAGTATGGAAAAAGGAAAAGAAAATATGCATTTGCATGAATCTCCATTAATATTTAATAAGTAAGATAGAAAAGTATATGTGATTTACATACATATCAAAGTAAAGAATATAACATGGCAAATTGACCCACTGGCCAACTCCTACGAAGTGCACAATTGAGGAACAGTCAAACTATTTTAATTTTAGAAGAGTTGAGTTTCATGATTAATGGATATATATATATATATATATATATATATATATATATATATATCTCATTGAAGATGGTTAATTACAACTTCTTTCTGAACCCCTAATAACTGTCTAATTACAAAAGAATAAAGCTGTGTCATTTCCCCTAGAGCGGTCGTAAACATAACAAATATATATGAAAGCTTAGTCTAATAAATGTATAATTACGAAAGTTTTAAGATGTATCATATCAACTTGAACGCGTAAAAGTTTAAAAGTGAAAAATTATGTTGTTCGATCTCTCAACATTACTTTATAGATTATACTAAAACTAGAAAACTTAATCCTCAGTACTATGCTTAAAAAGTGAGTCCTTGACAGTTGACAGTCACAATCACCTTTTAATGTATCTTGTAGTTTACAGTTTACACGCTATTCTTCATTTGTTTGCGTATACATTGGACGTAAACGCGGTTTTAAAAAGGTACTTTCACATTAAGAGACGCAACACATCACACCTATATAAATAGGTAAAGATGTTAACTCACTTCTCATCTCATTTCCATCTCTCAACAAAAAATATAAAATCACGATCCCAAAATTAGACAGAGACAATGGCACAACAGCCCAACCTCTCATCTTATTTCCAACCTCAAAACGCGACAATAGCAAACGATCAGTACAAGTTCGTTTTCACTGTAAACGAAGCAATATCGGAAGGCGTCACCGAACACAAGAGACTTCCAGAGCTGATACAAAAGGCGATGTCACTCGCTCGGGCTCCAATCTCTACGTACAAAGTCGGAGCCGTCGGACGCGCATCATCGGGTCAGGTCTACTTAGGCGTCAATGTCGACTTCCCAGGTCTTCCTCTTCACCACTCCATCCACGCCGAGCAGTTCCTCGTCGCCAACCTCGCCCTCAACTTCGAGGAAGGCCTCAGTCATTTAGCCGTTGCCGTCTCTACTGACGGCATCGAATTCGGCACGCCGTGCGGACACTGCTGCCAGTTTCTTTTGGAGATCAGCAACGCACCTGAAATCAAGATCCTGACCAGATCATCAAAGCATGTAGAAGGATCATTGACGAGCCTTAAACGCCTCCTTACGGACAGGTTCACACCCGACAGAATCCTCCCGAACGGTACCCCTTTCCTTCTCGAGAAGCGCGATAACTGCCTCAGCCTCCCGATTTCTGCCTCAGGAGAGACTCTAGCCGCGGAATATTACTGTTACCATCTGAAGAGGAAGGCTCTAGCCGCGGCAAACAATTCGTTCTCGCCGTACACTGACTCTCCGTCGGGAGTGGCGCTGCTTGACGACAAGGGGAATGTGTACAGTGGATGGTACATTGAGTCAGTAGCGTCTAACCCTAGTTTGGGGCCGGTACAAGCTGCGCTGGTTGATTTCGTGGCTCGTGGCCGAGGCAAAGGGTTCGATAAGATCGTCGGAGCAGTCCTGGTGGAAAAGAATGATGCGAGGGTGAGTCAAGAGGGCACCGCGAAGATGCTCTTAGAGACTATCGCAGATCGCAACTGCTTTTTCAAAGTCTTCCATTGCTACGTGATGCCATAAAAAAAAACGTTAATTAAGAATGTTGGTCTTCGTTATTAATTAAACTATTTTATTATCCTATCATAATTATAATGCTTTGTTTACTTCTTGGTTGGGTTCATTAAACCTTCTAATAATGTCTCGTACATGATATAGAATCATAATTATGTCATGTTTTCTTCTTGGGATCATGTTACCTTTCAGTTTCAGAATAATAATATTCATAATGTTTTGTTAATGTAGCTAACTAGTAATTAAGTAATTTTTACAATCGCAAATCACTTTGTTCTTATAAATGGCACCTTACGAATATTATTTGTGGATTGCTATTTTCTAAAAAATGTGAAAAAAACTTCTAAATTGTTTTTCCAAAAGCATAATAAATAAAAAAGGATGTCTTTGATCAATGAATCTCCATTAATAAGTAAATATAAAAAAGTCTCATTTGCAAACATATACTAAGGTGGAGAATAAGTGGACCATTGACCAGTGGCAAATTTTCTTCACAATTTTAACAATAAAGCAAAGCGCGATGTGTATATCGCGGACTAAATATACTTCTTGTCACACTATGAAATCAATTTATTAGTATCATTTTATGAATAAATACTCAATTTCTATTTGTTTTACTAATCCATAGGTACCATGAAAATGATACTAATTAATACGACCGATGTTTTTTGTGTACCATTTTTTAGTTAATTTATACAAAACTACTTATAAAGTAATGCTAACTACTCTAAAGAAATTGGTTTTGAAAAATGGTTTGTGAGTCATTTATGTTATTTGTAATCTTGTGTGTGCATTACCTACAAGGTAAACACACAGTTTAAAAAAGCATTCAACATGTAGACACATCACATATCTAGTAATACGTGGTTGGCAATTTTAAAAGACACACGGAATTTGTGTATATAATGGACTCGATTATCATTATTCATGATTAAAATACTTTTTTCTGAATAACTCGAACACATATTCTATAACAAATTTGAATATAGACGTGACACTATCAAAATAGTCACAGAATTGAGGACTATTAAGCTAATCCTTATTTATCACTCTTTATTCCATTACCTTTTTACTACTCTTCATTACATTATTTATACTAAAAATAATCCTAATTACTTTACTTAATTATAAAAAAATGGTTCATGAATCTTACCAAAAACAAAAACAAAAATTGGTTCATGAACTTGATAGTTACGGTCATTTTTTGTCTTGTAGTTACAAAAATTGGTTGCGTATGTGATTAATTTTTTTCTATATTACTTCCACCCATCAAAATGTTACTAATTTAAGAGTTGAAAGACTATTGAATTATAATTTTTCCACCGCTCTTCATGATGATAGTTCATACTAATCTAGGAAATAACCTTACTACTTTGCGTAATATATAAGATAGAATTCATGAGTCTCAAAGAGTCATAACAATCACCTATTTTTTTTTTTTTTTATCTTGGTTGCGTATGTGAAAAAACCACCATATTATCTTTTACCTTTGCTATTCAAACCATCAAAAAGTTTATAATTACGAGTTAAGGACCAATAAATAATATTTTACCACTATTCATTACATTACTACTTACTATAAATTATAAATATAACCCTAACTAATTTGCATAAAAGGTGATTAGGTGAATCTTGTTAGTCACAATCAACTTTTTAGTTATATTGAGGGTCAATCAAATATTATGGAATGATGTAAATACGCTTGTAAAAAGTACTTTTACAGTAAGGCACACAGACAACGCAAACATGTACACCTCTATAAATAGGCAAGGACTTGCTTCTCCTCCACTTCTCATCTTATTTCTAATCTCTCTCAAAAACATAATACATCCCAAAACACACAAAACACAAAATCAAACAGAGAAAAATGGCACAAGAGAACAAGTTCGTATACACCCCTAGCAAAGCAGCAACAGTGGGCATCCACGGCCCCCGTGACCTTCCAAAGCTGATGAAGAAGGCCATTCTTCTCGCTCGGGTTCCAATCTCCAAATTCAAAGTTGGAGTCGTTGGACTCACATCAAAGTGTAAGGTCTTCTTAGGCGTCAATGTCGAATTCGAAGGCGTTCCTCTTCACCACTCCATCCACGGAGAGCAATTCCTCGTCACCAACCTCGCTCTCAACTCCGTGGAAGAAGAGCTCACTCATATAGCCGTCTCCAATGACGGTACCAAATTTGGTGCGCCATGTGGCCACTGCCGCCAGTTCTATCAGGAATTGGGCACCCTTCCTAAAGTCAAAATCCTGATCCAAAAACCAGACGAGGGCAAAGACGAGTACATGAGCATCGAGAGCCTCATGCCGGAGAGTTTCGGCCCTGAATATCTCCTCCCGAAAGACTACCCTCTCCTTCTCGCGCACCGCGATAACAAACTCGTCCTCTTGGACACCTCCGAATATAGGATTAGGGAAGAATGTGTATTGTATTGTATTGAATAGGAATCGAGTTACATGAGTTTATATAGATACATTGCAGAGATAAGAAGAGATCTAAGGAAATATACAGAGGCGAGATACTCGTAGGATATACAGAGAATATCCATAGTTACAATCATAACAATATACAACAGCCTTAGCCTCTATACGCCCCCGCAAGATGAGCGACCGTCAGAGAGCCCAATCTTGGAATTCAAAAGCTCGAACCGCGGTCGAGGCAATGGTTTGGTAAGTGCATCCGCGAGCTGATCATTACCTGAAATGGGGGTGACTCGAAGAAAACCAGATTGGACCATTTGTCTGACAAAGTGATAATTGAGGGCGACATGCTTCATACGAGAATGAAAAACCGGGTTCGCGGCAAGATAGGTTGCACCAATGTTTTCACAGTAGATCACCGTTTGAGTTGAAGATTTCATTCCCAGCTCAGACATGAGGTTAGTAACCGAGCACAGTTCAGCAGCTGTATCCGCAACGGCCTTGTATTCTGATTCAGTGGAGTAACGAGCGACTGTTTTCTGTTTTCGCGAGGACCAGACAATGGGATGGGCGCCGAGATAGACAATGTATGCACCAGTGGAGACGTAATCCTGACGATCCCGACTCCAGTTCGCATCGGAGAAGGCATGAAGACTCAGACCATTGTTTCGCCGAAGGAAGATACCTTGATTGCGGGTGCCAGAAAGATAGCGTAGAACACGCTTAGCAGCTTGCCAGTGGATGTCAGTGGGACGATGCATAAACTGGGACAGCTTATTCATCGCAAAAGCTACATCTGGTCTCGTGAACTGAAGATATTGAAGACTCCCAACAACACTTTGATATTCACGTCCATCAGAGAGAGGAGTGCCATATGAAGTTTCAGATCACATTCAGAGCCCATGGGAGTGGAAACAAAGTTTGCATTCAGCATGTGTGTTCGAGCTAGAAGATCGGTGATGTATTTTTGTTGTGTAAGAAGCAAACCGTTGGAGCTGCGATGGACTTCAATGCCGAGGAAGTAGCTGAGAGCACCAAGGTCCTTGAGAGAGAAGCGTGCCCCAAGGAGAGCAATGAAACGTTCGATGGCAGAGGAGTCATTACCCGTGATAACAATGTCATCAACATAGACTAAGACAACTAGTGTTAGTCCTGGGCGCAGCAGAGAGAACAGAGAGGCATCGGAGAGAGAATTGGTGAAACCTGAGGCAAGGAGGAAGGTGCGAAGCTCATTGTACCACGCTCGAGGGGCCTGTTTCAGACCGTACAGCGCTTCCCGGAGCTTGCAGACGTAGTCGGGTTTATCACGGTCAACAAAGCCAGCCGGCTGTGCAATATAAACATCTTCGTCGAGATTCCCTTGCAGGAAGGCATTGTTGATGTCAAGTTGTCGGAGATCCCACCCTCGATCGACTGCTTGGCCAAGAACAAGACAGATGGTGGCTGCTTTAACAACAGGGCTGAAAGTCTCGTCGTAGTCTACACCAGGTGGTTGATGGAACCCCTTAGCAACAAAGCGGGCTTTGTATTTGTCAATGGTGCCATTGGGAAGGCGTTTGATACGAAAAAACCACTTTGTGCCGACGAGCTTGTAAGATGGATCAAGGGGAACCAAGTCCCAAGTGCGGTAGAGGATCTAAGCGTCATGCTCGGAACGCATAACAGCTCGCCAGCGGTCGTCCTTTAAAACCTGTGCCACGGAGGTTGGTTCAGTTTCTCTGATCGTCGAGGCCATCATCGCAAAACAAGGATTAGGTTTGGAGATGTTGTTCTTGCTCCGAGTGACCATCGAGTGTGTGTTTTGCATTTGCGGAGAGGAAGAAGCGTTGATAGTGGGCTGGAAAACATTGGGCCCAAGTTGATGAGGCCCACTAGTGGTGGCCCGTGAAGCAGTATTGGATTCAGGAGGCGCTGGTATATGCGAGTGTGTTTGCGGTGGCTGTGGTGACGGTGGTGTTGGAGCGACACTCGGGGATGAAGTGGCTGGTGACGAAGAGAAGCAGAGATGACTGGGAAGCTGCACCGTTGATGGAAACCAGAGAACTGTGTTTGGGACGGTGGATATTGCTAAAGGGAAAAACTGTTTTGTGAAATTGAACATGGCGAGAGATGAAGATCTTTTTCGAGGATGGATTGAGACAAAGGTAGGCACTTTGAGATTGGGAATAGCCAAGGAAGACACATGGAGAAGAGCGAGGATCGATTTTATGATTAGTGTAAGGCCGAAGCCAGGGATAACAGAGGCAACCGAAGACGCGAAGCTTGGTGTAGTTGGATGTAGAACCAAAAAGACATTCAAAAGCATAAGATGATGTGAGGGTAGAGGTTGGCATACGGTTGATAAGGTAGGCAGCGGTGGTTAAGGCATAACTCTAGTAAGAGATGGGTACAGAGGCATGAGAGAGAAGGGCGAGGAATGTTTCAACAAGATGTTGGTGACGACGTTCAAAGAACCCATTATGTTGAGGTGTGTGAGGGGGATAAGTAAGGTGAGTGATCCCATTATCGGCTAGGTATTTAGACATGGCAATGTATTCCCCACCATTATCAGAGTAAAGAGTGATCAGTTTTGTGTTTAGTTTGTTTTCGACAAGGGATTTGAAACGAATGAAGGTATAAAAAACATCAGATTTGCGGCGTAGAGGATAGAGCCAAATATAGTGGGTGAAATAATCAACGAAGATTACATAATACTTGTAACCGTCGATGGAATATACTGGAGATGTCCATACATCAGAGTACACAAGATCAAGTGGTTTGGTGGAACGGAGAGTTGAGACTGAAAAAGGTAGTTAGTGACTTTTGGAAACAGAGCAAGCATTGCATAAAAGGGATGGATCTTTATTGATAACAGGTAAAGAGTAATGCGACACAATTTGTTTTAAAGTAGAGAGAGAGGGGTGACCAAGGCGAGAATGCCAAAGAGAAAGAGGACACTTAAGTGAAACATTGAAAACAGAAAACTGGGATCCATCCGAAGCAGCTGACCATTCATACCCGCCATCATTCGTCTTTCCAGAGGTCAATGGCGCCCCCGAGTGTAGGTCCTTCACCTGAAAAAGATCGGGGCAAAATTCCATCGAAACAGAGTTGTCAGAGCAAAGTTTGTTTACTGATATTAGGTTGCGCGCTATATTAGGTACACGTAAAACATTGTGAAGGGAGAGAGTGCGATAATTGATTGGTAAAGAGAGTGAACCAGTGTGAGTAATTGGAAGAGCGTCACCGTTGCCCACCGTCACGGTCTCAGAACCCGTGTAAGGAACATGTTGAGAGAGATTGGCGAGATCTGAGGTGATGTGGTGGGATGCACCACTGTCGAGAAGCCAAGCGGTAGGGTCAGGCGGTGTGACAGAGGCATTGTAAGCTCGAGGGTTCCAGTTGGAGGCTCCCTTAGGGCGGAATGATGATCCAGAGGAGGACTGTGAGACCATCTGGAACTGAGGACAGAATTTGGCGTTGTGTCCTTGCGTACCGCAAACCTGATACTTCCCAAGATATGGACGACGTGGTTGTTGGTTTTGAGGACGAGGAGAGTTGTTGGTCCAGTTGTGAGTCTTGTGTTGCACGAAGTTGGCCATGACCAGAAAAGGAGATGACGGGGTGGTAGCAGCAACAGCAATCTCACGGTTCAAGAGCTTCTCATGCAGTTCGAGGAAGGGGATGGGAGTGTCCCGACCTTGGACGGAATCAATGACAGGTTTATATTCATCACCGAGACCATCAAGGATGATATCGGTGAGATCTTCACTGTCAAGGGGACTACCAAGGAGCGCAAGCGCATCAGCCTTGGTTTTGATCAGCTGCATGTAGGCGTCAATGACCTTGGTGCCTTTGACACATTGCTTGAGCTGTTGCTTGAGTTACTTGATGTGGCCGCGGGATGGTTTGGCGTAAGTGGATGCAAGTGTTGTCCATGCTTCAAGTGTTGTTTGGGAGGTCGCAATGAGCGGTTGCAGGGGAGTGTCGATGGTTCCCATGAGAGCACTGTAGAGGAGATTGTCTTGGCGTTGCTAGGTAGTGAAGGATGGATTTGGTGTAGCAGTACCGTCAACCATGGTGGTGGGGGAAGGTGGTGATGTGGTGGAGTCGATGTGCTTGACAAGGTCGTAGCCTTTGAGGAGAGACTTGATCTGAATGCTCCACGTGAGGTAATTAGTGGAGGACAGTTTGGTGATGTTGATCATATTGATCGCAGTGATCGGAGTGTTGGGATCCGATGGGTTGGTGAGGCTGGTAGAAGTGGAGGTTTGGTTTAACATGGTTAAAAAAAAAACGTAGGGTTAGCAAGATGGCTCTGATACCATATAGGATTAGGGAAGAATGTGTATTGTATTGTATTGAATAGGAATCGAGTTACATGAGTTTATATAGATACATTGCAGAGATAAAAAGAGATCTAAGGAAATATACAGAGGCGAGATACTCGTAGGATATACAGAGAATATCCACAGTTACAATCATAACAATATACAACAGCCTTATCCTCTATACCGAAGAGATTTGCTCTGATTCAGAGAAGTGTCCCCATCTAAAGTGCAGGGCTCTAGCGGCGGCGAACAAATCGTACGCGCCGTACAGCAAATCTACGTCTGGAGTGGCGCTGAAGTGCGATGACAAAGTGTACAGAGGATGGTACCTTGAATCAGCTGCGTATAACCCAAGTTTAGGGCCAGTACAAGCTGCGCTGGTTGATTTCGTGGCTCGTAGCGGAGGCAAAGAATTCGAGGATATCACTGAAGCGGTCCTGGTGGAGAAGCATGATGCGACGACGGTGATTCAAGAGGACACGACGAGGATTTTCTTGAAGAAGATTGCCCCTAACTGCGATTTCAAGGTCCTCCGTTGCAAGAAGCCCTAAGAATATTGAAGCATAATTATTAATTATGGCACGATGGTGATAGATTAAAAAATGATATTATTAAGGAAAATAATACGCCGGAGAGGATTACACTTGTCTTCGTTATAATCGTGTCGCAATTATTTATGAATGTCGTCAGTACGATATATAATCATAATTATGTTCATCATGGTTGTTACCTTTCGATAATGTCAATATAATATAATATAATATAATTATACTTATGTTTTCCTGTGTTTTCGTACGAAGAACATGGAGAGGAATTCGTCGACATGTTGGATAGCATGTTTGCATTTGTGCTTCTTGATACCCGGGACAAAAGCTATATTGCTGTAAGGGATGTCATTGGTGTCAATCCACTCTACATTGGTTGGGGTATCGATGGTATGTTCACATTCTCTAAGAAATTCACCTCAGTGGATAAGATGATTCTTCTTTTGTCATTAATTACTTATTTTGTTCTTTCACCAAAAAAAAAACTATTTTCCACAGGTTCTGTCTGGTTTGCTTCTGAGATGAAAGCACTTATTGATGATTGTGAACAGTTTATGTGCTTTCCTCCAGGCCACATTTATTCTAGTAAACAAGGTTTGCACTTCTTATTAGATCACATCTATTTTAAAAGCAAATAATGACTTTTCCTTGGCTGACTCACATTGTAGTGAACACGTTGTCACGGATATCAAAATGGTTTTAGTTATGGGTTTCTATTATTTACTATGTTTGTGTGGGACTTTTACTGTGTAGTTAAGGTTCATGGAACAAACCTTTCTTGCAGGTGGGCTTAGGAGGTGGTACAACTCCCCGTGGTTCTCTGAGTTGGTTCCTTCAACCCCATATGATCCCTTAGTGGTGCGCGATACTTTTGAGAAGGTAAATCTTCCTTAAGATCTTCTATGACAAATGCAGATCTGGTTTTGGAACTATGGATGTGATAATTTTCTTTGAATTGCAGGCTGTTATAAAACGACTAATGACTGATGTGCCTTTTGGCGTTCTCCTATCTGGAGGATTAGACTCATCCCTTGTTGCTTCAGAAGCGTTACGTCATTTGGAAAAATCAGAAGCTGCTCAGTGGGGTTCAAAGCTGCACACATTTTGTATCGGTTTGAAGGTATTGACCCAATTTCTCAAAATGGTTTTACCGTAAGCTTTCTATGCTCATCAAGATTTCTAATTCCATCTGTTTTCATTTTAGGGATCCTCGGATCTTAAAGCTGGTAAAGAAGTCGCTGACTATTTAGGAACTCTGCACCACGAGTTACACTTTTCAGTTCAGGTAAAGTTTGTTTTTTTAAACATTTACAAGAGCATTGAGTGTGAATATTTGTTTCAGTGATTGATTGTTTATGTCTTTTCTAATGATAATATCAGGACGGTATAGATGCCATAGAAGAAGTCATATACCATGTTGAGACCTATGACGTGACTACTATAAGAGTCAGCACTCCAATGTTTCTTATGTCGAGAAAAATCAAGTCGCTTGGTGTAAAGATGGTTCTTTCTGGGGAAGGCTCTGATGAATTTTGGAGGATATTTGTACTTCCACAAAGCACCCAACATGAAGGAATTTCACGAGGAAACATGCCGAAAGGTAGTGCCTCTAGACCATGACTTCTTGTTTTATTCTTCCTTACCCTGCTTTTTGTAACTTGTGAATCTTGTTGATTTGTTTACAGACCAAAGCTCTTCATCAATATGATTGCTTGAGGGCTAACAAATCAACTTCTGCATAGGGTGTTGAGGCTCGTGTACCTTTTCTCGATAAAGAATTTATAAATGTCGCAATGAGCATCGATCCAAAGTGGAAGATGGTAGGTGGCATTTTTTATACTTTCCTTTTTCATCTTTCTATTACACACCCATCGATCCGTTTCCCGTTGATTGTTTCATACCATTATTTTATCACAAATTTATAATCTCAACTCTCAATTTTCAAAATTGGTGATAAATGTGGTGTAAACTGTATATGCAGATAAGGCCTGATCTGGGAAGGATCGAGAAATGGGTGTTACGCAATGCATTCGATGATGAGAAAAACCCTTATCTACCAAAGGTTTTATAACAAAAACTTTGTGCTTCCAGCAGCCTTGATGAAAATTTTCCAGCTTTACTAATAACTTTTAACTTTTTGGGGTAAATGCAGCACATTCTATACAGCCAGAAAGAACAGTTCAGTGATGGAGTAGGATACAGCTGGATTGATGGTCGAAAAGATCATGCAAACAAACATGTAATCAGATATCTCTTTTTATTCATATATAGAATCTTAAGTCACAGTTTGATAATGTGATGCTTTCATTTCTCTCTTGGTAAGGTCTCTGACACAATGCTGATGAACGCAAGCTTCGTCTTTTCTGATAACACACCTATGACAAAAGAAGTTTACTACTACAGAACTATCTTTGAAAAATTCTAAAAAATACAAAATGATTAAAAAATATGATGTTTATTTTTTAATATAATTCATAAAAATAAAATATAATTCAAAATATAATGTTTAAAAATAATATTCAAAAAATTGTTTATAAAAATATTATGTATAAAGATATGATTTAAAATTATGAAGTTTAAGATTATATAGTTTAAATAATTTTTATTAAAAATATAATGTATGAAACTATAACTAAAAAATAATTGTATATAAAAAGTATTAAAATAAGATCTATGAAGATATAATATAATATATAAAAATATGAAAATATGATGTTAATATTTTTAATATGATTTAAGAAAATTAAATGTATAAAATATGCTTTATATATATGAGTTTAAAAATATAATTCATAATATGATTTATAAAAAATATAATTAATAAAAATATGACTAAAAAAATATAACTTAAAACAAATTTGTTGTCACTATATTTATATTTTACATCTAATAAACCTGTTATCAAACACCATATTTTTGGAAGCAAACAAAAAAACCGTCATAACATAAACAAATATGCCATAACTTATGATATTCACATAGGTCATTTTAGTAATTTTTTTAAAACGTTATAAATCTGTTATCAAATGACAGTTTTTTGGTTAAATTAAAAAATCTGTCATAATTTAAAACAAATCTGTTATCACTAGAGGTCAACCTAGTAATTATTTTCTTGTAAAAAAATATGTCATGTTACGACAGACGTTTAATCAAGAAAATAAATCTGAAATAACTGTGGAATATAAATCTGCCATACATTTTACAAATCTGCCATGTATTGTGAAAGTCTGTGGTGTCTTTATAAATAAGTCTGTCGTGAAAAATAAATCTGTTATCAATTATAAATTTGTCATAACTATAGTTAAAAAATTTGTCGTCCAAAATAAGTCTGTCATGAAAAATCTGTCATACAAAAATAAATCAGTTAAGCAAAAACAAATCTGTCATACACAAATAAATCTGTCACAACTAGTCTAGCAGACTTCTGAAAATATTTTGATT
Source organism: Camelina sativa (assembly GCF_000633955.1). NCBI lineage: Eukaryota > Viridiplantae > Streptophyta > Magnoliopsida > Brassicales > Brassicaceae > Camelina > Camelina sativa. The sequence continues at coordinate 5,805,193 of NC_025696.1, read as the reverse complement.
TTTTTTTTTTTTAAAATCTGGAAGGGTAAATTTGATTTTATTTTTTTCCTAACAAAGCAAAAAGGGTATTTTAGGCAAAAAATAACTCATATAACCCTCATATTTTATGAGTTACTTTAGTAATTAATCTCTTAATTTGGATCAATCTAGTTTTTCTCAATGTTAAAACACCATATTTTCATCAAAAACACCTTATGCCAACCTCTTCCTTATTTCTTGAATTTGTTTTTAGGGAATTTCAATTTTAAAATTGCTTAAAAGTTAATTTTATTTTTTTTAATAGATAGTTTAGGCATAATAATGATAAACTTAGCATAGAGAACATAATGAGACAAATTTAAGGAAAAACGTAGCCGACACTGTTTTGTCTTTTTGTGTTAAAGTGTGACGTTGTTTTGTCTTTTTTGAAAAAAATGAAAAAAAATAACAAAATTTCTGACCTGCCGGAATCGAACCAGCGACCTAAGGATTTAACTGTCACAGACTACAGTGTTCCTCTCTACCAACTGAGCTAAGGTCGGATGTTGCCTTCCTTCGCTTTAAAATATTTATAATTAGTAAATGTTTCTTTTTGCTCTGTTTCTTGATGATTACAGAGATCGCGAAAACGGCTAATGATCTTCGTCCTCCCATCACTAACACTCGAAGCAATCTACAGAATCTGGTGGTACATCTCTGGCTTTAACCAGATTCCTTACATCATCAACCCTGTTCTTAGCCACGTCGTCGCATTCACTCTCCAGCTCTCTTCTTGGCTTTACCGTAACACCATCTTCATCGTCGTCTGCATTCTCTACCAAATTACTTGTCATCTTCAGACTCTTCGTCTCGAGGATTTCGCACGCTGTTTCGCCTCTGAGATCGCTGACGTTAGGTCAGCTCTCGGCGAGCATCAAAAGATCCGTCGTAACCTGAGGATTGTTAGCCATCGGTTCAGGAGGTTCATTCTTTTGTCTTTGGTTCTTGTTACTGCTACTCAGTTCATGGCTTTGCTTACCACTACGAGAGCTAGTATTGCTGTTAATATATATGAAGTTGGCGAGCTCGCGGTAAGAGATTCTCTCTGGTTCTGTTTTCTTGTTCTGTTTTTTCGGATTGAACCCATCACTAATAAACATCTTTTGTAATGTTTTGGTATATACAGTTATGTTCGTTGAGTTTGGTTACAGGAGTATTCATATGTTTGAGAAGTGCAACGAAGATAACTCACAAGGCTCAATCCGTAACCAGCCTTGCAGCTAAATGGAACGTTTGCGCAACAGTTGACTCGTTTGACCATCTTGATGGGGAACCTCCCACTGGTTCCATGATTGAATCCCAAATTTCCCCATGTGGCATTAATTCGATGGATACATCTGATGATGAAGAAGGAGAAGGAGACGATGATCTTGATAATACCAAGATACATCCCATCTACGCTAATACAATTTCTTACCAAAAACGTCAAGCTCTAGGTAAGTTTATTTCATATGCATAATTTGATATAACATTCAACAAAGTTACAAAACTTTAAATGACGTTGTTTTTGTTGTTGTTCTTTATTGCAGTGACGTATCTAGAGAACAATAAAGCTGGGATCACTGTGTATGGATTCCTAGTAGATAGATCATGGTTGCATACGATATTCGGAATTGAACTCGCTCTTCTACTATGGTTGCTCAATAAAACGATCGGTATATTGGCTTAAAACCGGTTTCCCTTGTTTCCAAAAGGATCTTCTCTTTTACCAATGTTTGTAATATTTGTTTTCGGTTTTGTGACAGTGAATATACCATGAACCAAAGTATTTGGTATAATTCATATATACATATATATGCAGCATTGAATCGTTTTGGCATGATGTTTCTCTCGAAGATATGACGAAGAACAGTAGAGATTTTTCATGATGTCTCTTCCTCCTTACGTGTTTAAATACAAATCTGGAGATATGACAAACTATTTTTGATTAAATACAAAAAATGTACGTGCATCACTGCATGGCTGTATAGATGTATCTATATAGATGTCTGATCTGTTTTTGATGGAACTCAAAGTTACTGATTATGTGTATGTTTAGTCTTGTCGAATCGAATGATAGAATAAAGATCGCAAAAAATAAAATAGTTATTACTTTCTCTGTACCCTCTCTCAGCTAGCTTTAAACTTCCAAGAGACTTACTTAGATTAGCGAACAAGGAGGATGTAACAAACTTTTGTTTTTTGTTTTTATCATGTACTATTACTTAGTATTCTCGCAAAACTTGATCTGGATCTTGCAACTGGACGGTTTAGGAACCATAAGCAGATCTTTGGTGATTCGGGACTTTTCCTCGTCGTTTATAGCATAAACACGAACTTTTACAAGCTCAAGACATGATAGTTTCTCTAGCAAATGTTCCATAAGCTCTAGCTCTCCACTCTTTCCTCCATACTCAGTTATCATCAATACTTTCACAGGACATGAATGTCCAAATTCTTGTTCATATTGACGGTCGTAATTTGGACCCTGAAACAAGAAAGAGGGGATATTAGCGACCTGAGTTTGTCCAATAAGCTTTCGGGCCGGTTTTGGTTATATACCTTCAGGACGAGGGTCTGTAGATTCGGAGATTTTTCTAGAAGTATTGGCAGATATTCCCAACGGTAGTAGACTGAATCAATTGTAATAGATAAACGAGACAGCTTGCTCAACATTGGGATTGCTTCACGGAAATAATGGAATATCTGAACAAGATTTTGGTTCCTAAACTTTTGACTTCCATGCAAATAATATGAAAGGAAAAAGAAATCATTCTTTTACCAGACAAGTAATAGCACCAGATAACTCCAAGGTCTCAACGTTTCGTAACCCCTTAATCAGATTTGTTGGGTTGCTATTAGCAATATCAGCTTCGATAAGGGAAGGAAGATGCACATAAGGATAAGGACAGTCTTTTTGAACTTTATCAGAGTATTCTACGTAGGCAAGACTCGGTGTATCTAAACTCAGGTCCCAATAATCCGAAAGCTGAGTACTGAGAATAGTAAGTTTCTTAAGGGTCAAGGAAGACACGGTGCTGCAGCATTTTCGCCTTTGCCAGCTCCTGCCAGAAATGAATAATTCCTCAAGCACACGGCAAGCAGAAAGAAGCTTTTCAAAAGCACAGCCATCACTATTGTAGCAGCAGACCGTAGTAAGACACAGAGTCTTGAGTGATGGAAGAGAAACATCATCAGGAATCAGAGCATCAAATCCTTCGGAGAGTTTAAGCTCAACCAATGTCTTGCAAGTGAACATCTCCAGAGGCACTAAGATGCGCTTATTGGGGCTTACGTCTATATCAAGATGTAAGACACCATGTTTCAGCACGTCAGTCATCCAGCGGGTGACATGACCCGCGTCGATACTCTTAAGGCATTTTATTGAGATTTTCCTCATGTGGAAATTGCCAGACGCGGACAATACTCTATCCACAAAATCGATGAAACTTTGTCCTCCACCCACTTCTTGATCATCTAAATGAAGATTGGTTCTGTAGGCAAACAGATAACGCCATCGCTTTGAGAGGACAGATGTTGAAGTAGCCTCACTTAACGGAAGGAAAGATAGAATGTGGCAAATAATATCATCTGATAGAACGTTGATCATATCCATCGTTCCCAAAAACAAAATTTTAGATAAACCTTTCAGGCGTGATCAATCTGAATAAGAGATCTCAAGCATCAACCACCAAAGTAGATAATCAATCACCCACTAACTTGAATCAAACTGAAAAGATTAAAACTTTCATCAGTAAAAACAATGAAACTTGGACAAACCCACCAGCAGCTAAAAGCAAATATAAACACCATTAGATATTCACCATTATATAACAAATAAATTGTTGTCAATTTTAAAGATTAGAGATTTTGCCATGTGTTATACTAAAACTTTGTTTCAACAAATTTTAAAATTGATAAGATAACTATAAGAAATAAAACATTTAAGCAAATTTAATAAATATAAAAGATAATTCTTATATGTATATAAAAAGATAATACTAATCCTAATTTTAAATTACTAATTCTATAAGAAAATAGTTAATGAAACTATAAAATTAATTTATATAATACCATAATTAATAAAATTATACTATCAATAATTAATCATAAAAGAAAAAGGATTTTAGATATACATCATTATATAAACAAATAAATTGTTGTCAATTTTAAAGATTAAAGATTTTGCCATGTGTTCTACTAAAACTCTGTTTCAAAAAATTTTAAAATTAATAAGATAATTCTAAGAAATAAAACATTTTTTTTAATAAATATAAAAATATAATTCTTATATGTACATAAAATAATAATACTAATACTAATTTTAAATTACTAATTCCATAAGAAAAATAATTAAGGAAATTATACAATTAATTTATATAATACCATAAATAATAAAATTATACTACCAATAATTAATCATAAAATTGTAAATGTTATTTATTAAGATTGAGTACATAGAATTAAAATCTAATTTTATTATGATGTAATAATATACAGTAAAATTGTATTGCAAAATGGAGTGTGTGAACTATAAATCTGGTTGCCCTTGGTTCTAATCTTAAGTATTGTTCTTGTTTCAAAGTCTTGTAAGTAATAATGTAATTGGGTAAAAAGTTTACTTCTTCAGGTTTTGGGTTTTAGTTTTGGATTTTGATTGAGGCCCAAGTATATAAATATACTAGGTTGAGTCTCGTGCGTTGCACGAGATTATTATATTAATTTGTTTTTTGGTTAAAAATTATTATGACTAAATTAATCTTTAAAATAAATGCGAGAGACTTTACAATTTGAAGACCAACAAAGTCTATTGTATCAAGAAATTTTGTTTTTTTGGTTAAAATTTATTAGGATTTTGGAATTGTTTTATTTGTATTTATTAACTATATAGTTAATTTTAAATGATCAGCTTATCTTTTTCTAAATTATGAAAAATTTAAAAAATCTTTTTGAAAGTTTAAATTGTTATATTATTGATGTTTTTATTGAATTTTAAATTATATTATTATTTATACTATTTGTATTCTATAATTAGGACATGTTATTTTGTGTTGTAACAAAAATGTAATACATTTACTATGGAATTTGTGATTACAAAATAAGAGTGTTGATATTTTTTGAGTTCCTATCTTGAAGACAAGTTGAGCATTATCCTTCTTCATATTGGGTGGCTTGCCTTTGTGTTATTTCTAGGTCTTATATTACAGCTTACACATCAATTGTTCTTGTTGCATTTGGATTGTGGTATTGACTTTCAAAAAAGACGTTGAGTGGTTGTGGGTTATCTGGTCCAAATGATAGGATAGGTGCGTGTATAAGATCTGTCAAATTGTTCATGAAAGGTAATATAAAAGTTGGTTATGTTTCTGAAATGTGGATTGTTGGAATATGGGATTGTGTAGCTGATTTTTTTTTGTCTGTATTTGAGCTTTATATTAAAGTGTGAGTTTAGGAGAGTTTAGACATTGCTATATTTTATGGAAATCTTTGGTAATTTAGTTTGGAGATAAGAATAAGGTATGACTTCAATTAAGCATAGATTCCATTAGAAAAAACTTTTTAATTTTATAATCTAAGATAGTTGTATGTAAGTTGTAATAGGTTGATTTTGAAAATGTTTGTTTAAGGGACAATAGAGATGTATCTTCAAAAAAAAAAAATGTAAGATACATATCATATAGTATCTAAAGTTAAAATTTAGAAGCTTTTCTAACAATATTAAATTTTGTTTTTTTTTGACACATACAACAATGACAACCAACCAACAAAAAACACAAAAAATGTATAATATTTAAGAAAGAGTGAAAGATAATGAGAAAATGAGTATTCATAGGATGGGAAGTCATGAGAGTTACAATTTAGAAATAAAAAGTATGAGAGTTAATTCTAATTTATTGTGTGTTGAATAAAATTGAGAGGAGAAATAAAGATAATGCAAATTTATTTTATTTCAGTTTTAATATTAAAGTGTGAGTTAATTGTATATGATTAAATGTGTTTTATTTATGTTTTGATTGTTTCTTTTTTGGTTTTTTTAGATGTATATTGAAGTGTGAGTTAAATTTATATTATTAACAGTGTAAAATGTATGGTTGTATAATATTTAAGAAAGAGTGAAAGATATTGAGAAAATGAGTATTCATAGGATGGAAAGTCATAGGAGTTACAATTTAGAAACATAAAGTATAAGAGTTAAATTTAATTTATTGTGTGTTGAATAAAATTGATGGGAGAAATAAAGTTAATGCAAATTTATTTTATTTCAGTTTTAATATTTAAGTGTGAGTTAAATGTATATGATTAAATGTGTTTTAATGTTTTGATTGAATTTTTTTATGGAGAGGTGAAGGTGAAGTTTGGGCTTCTTTGTTTATCCCTTGACTCCATTAAAGAAAGATCCACACAACCCTGGAATTCGGAATATTAAAATCGCACTTTCAAATAGGAAACGAAGACCTACGATTAGAAATGAGAGGAATTGAGGAGATCGGCAACGGCGATCTGCCGGAGATGAACTTATAAGCATGGAGGAGTGGGGAAGAGAGACAGTCGGGGAAGAGCCGACAACTGGAATCGTAATATTTGTGTGACATTAACCCAATTGCAGCCCATTAACAAATGCATAGTGTACAGTCCATTATGTGAGTAAGATCTTTTTAGAAAGAAGAATTTAGAAGGTGCCACGTGTCGGATGGAGGGAGCTTCTTAGAGGGTGTAACCCTACTTTATTATATTAGATATGATTCCATCGCAAAATCTTGGCTTTAATTGCGTTTGATTTTGTTTTTTCAGAAATTGATGATAAGCATCCCCTATATATTAAAAGAAAAACATTCTCTAGAAAAAGCTGACATGTTGTCGCCAAAGAGCTATGTCTCCAGTTTATTAATTGTCCTTAATATATCATAATATTATATAAAACTGCCACTGCTATTTTTTTCGTTTTTTGTTTCAACTGTCACTACTATTCAATTTATTTATATACATAATATTTTGCTCCTATAAATTCGAAAATTGGTAAATATTATTCAAAAAAATGATAAATATTATTCCCTACATGTTTTCGAAATTAAATTAATTTTACTGTGTATTGTAATATAATAATATAACTATATTATGAGATGTAAAAAATATATGTATTTAAAATCATATCTTCAGATATATAAATAATGTTTCTAACAATTTTATAAAGCTCTAACGGTGAAAGAATCGAAGATCATTTGAAACTGGTTAAAGCTCACATTGTCAACAACTGTCAACAAACAAAATTGTGTGTGGATCAGTTCTATATGCAATTCTATATGGATCAATTCTATATGCAATCAAGTTAGTTATAGAATTGACGAATATAGATTTCAACATTGTTATAGAATTGTATACTCAATTGACATCAATTTTAGGATCAATTCTATATTCCTCTACACTGTCAAGAACTGCAATCAAGTTTTCATCTTTGCGCCACATCAAACTAATCCAGATAACTAAAGAGAAGAGGGCTTGCATCAACTTCCTAAATACTCAGTTTAAGTTCTTCATGATAATAAACTAGGGATGGTCTTTCAATATACCCAAACATTGGCTGCACACAAAGATAAAAAAAACACAATTTAACAACAGTCAACACAAGAGAGACACAATTCTTCAGAAATTAAACTGATTTGAATCAATCAATTGAAAATAAAGGAACTTTCACTTAATTAAAACTGATTTGAATTAATCAATTGAAAATAAAGGAACTTTCACTTAATTAAAAGGGGAGAAGCAAAGAGTTATTTCTTTTGACATTCTTAGGGACGTTGTACTCGACGATGAAGGAACCAGGCTTCTCGACGGCGAGAGAGAGACCGTTCAAAGTAAGGGCGGCGACAATGGTAGCATCGGTCATAGTTGCATGTAGTTTAATATCGCCAAGGTTTGATGATTCAGCGGCCAGATCCTCCAATTCCATTTCCTGTGATTCCATTTTCTCTGATTGTGAGATTCGCTAGTTCGAGCTCGAGAGAGAGAGTCTCTCGGGAGAGGAAGACGGAAAAAAAAAATCAGTCGACCAAAAAAACAAAATTCTCGATTAAATGATTTACCCAATAATTAGCTGACACGTCACAGCTCTTATATGCATATTGAGGTTACTAAATAAGAGGACCTCTTATTTTTTTCCCTTTTTCTTCTGATTTTTTTTTGTTTCTGCTTTTCTCTTAAAAGCTCGCTTACAACTCCTCGTTGGGGATAACCTCATTACGCTGGCCTGTTATGTACGTTCGCAATACTTGCTGTACACGGAATGCAAAGAAAGGGAGAAAAAAAAAAGAAAGAAGAAGACGTTACTGTTGACGAGGGCAAAATCGGCGACGTATTAGGCAATAGCCGGGGACGAAACACTACAACAATCGGGAATCTATCGTCCTACCCAATTGAAGATTGGTTCAAATTCTTTATATGTAATCTACACTATATATGGGTAGAGCTTTAACTGAATAGTTTTTAAGTTTTAAGTTTTACTCAAGTACCCCCCGCACTCTCAAACCTATCTACATTTTGGCTTCTAACTTTTTATGAGACCCTTCTAAGTTCTAATAAACCAAATGGGCTAGTATGACTTATGAGATGAGAGCCGATATTAACTTTTAAACGACGCCGTAACAATCCTTTAAACGACGTCGTAAACAGTCCTTCGAACTCTAGATAGTGGTGTGTGACTGCTGTAAACCCAAAAAATTCAATTTAATTATATAAAAAAAGGTTGTCAAAAAAAAAAAAACACCGTAAAGAAAAGTTAATTTCTCAATCTCTCTTCTATACCTTGTTTGTTTGTTTGTTGCCATCCGCAAAATCTCGACAAAGACGATTACCAGGTTCGCAAAAGCTCCTGCTATTATTATTTTTTTATTTCAATCTCGTTTGTTCGTAATGTGATTTTTTTTTTTATTAATATCTAATGTGTGATCTCTTTATGCTCGGTATGTTGTGACAATTATTACTGTTGTGTAACGATTGTAATTTTGAACATGGTGGGTTTTAATTTGTAGGGATTTGATGTTGAGATACGTAATCCGAATAGTTTAATCTATGTGTACAAATGTGCCAACAATGAGGAGTACCGTCGTGATAACATTGTTGGCATTTGTGCTAGAATCGGACTCCATTGGTACAATTTTCACAAGGTCAATAAATAAATCTCGATTGGTCTTAACCAAACTTGAACCATTTGTTTGTATTCTGTATCTACTTGTGATTAGTTTGATAGATTTTTTTCTTTCTCTTGACCTCTCTGATTACAGGGCTCGAACCTTAAGTTGATGCACGTAGATAAATATACTTCTAAGTTCTGTGCGCTTATGACTTACCATATAACTGCGGAGGCTATTGATCCAGCCAACGATTCACGTTTCACTTTTCAGACACGTGTTACAAGCTCTACATGTAAGTACACGAAGATCTGAAGATTCTGACTGAAGTTTGTAGAATTAAACCCAAAATTCAAGGTGAATTACTAATGTTTTGTTTTCCTTATTGTGGTTTTCTTTCTTTTGTTTTGTCATCGTAATCTTGATGATTCTGGAAAGTGTTGTTAAAAAAGGTACTGGAGACGAAACAAAGCGATGGGATGACGAAGCAATAGATGATTTATACAAATGCAATCTACCTGAGTGGGTTTCGCGTGACGCGTTGATGTCATCCACTGAGCATGATTAGTTTTACGAGGTGCAAGAATCAGATATCCGAGAACACATCAACTGGCTTAATCTGTATACTGAAATTGCTTATTTCTCGCTGTGGGAAGGAGACTTGAGGAGGGAGTCTTTTGTGCCTCTGCAAATAAACAAGGTCATATTACAGACTCGACAAGCTTTGGAGTCAAAGGACAAGCTCAAGGCCGTGAATGCCATCTTCTACATTAGTTTCAGAGATGTGGATCCTCTTCATGGTCCACCTCAAGATCACAGAGCCATTGTAAGAAGAACCGTATATGGGATACCAGGTCATTTTTGTCTTGAGTTTAAGTGTCGGCTCGAGGATCTGTGATAGGCTGCGATCTATTAACTTAGAAGTTTGGCCCGAGCCTGAGATATATTAGCTACCGTACTGTACTCATTAGTAGTCAGTACGTATAGTATCTTCATTTTCATGTTAGTTAAAAATGTCCAGACGTTTTTCGAACAAAGGTGGATTGTATTCCAAGTTTCCAACATCTTGAGAGATGGCACATTCTATATATATAAACCATGTCTTCCAAGTTGTCTTAAATGAAGATTAGTTTCCTCGGTTTCTATCTCAGTTGTGAGTACACAGATCACAGTATACATTAAGTGTTTGAATCTCCATTTTTTAAGCCATGGGGAGTTTTCTTGAGTAAACAACGTACATAGGATCTGAACGCCCTGGATTTGGAGATATATCAACGGCCTGGATTGATCACAGGTTGGAACGAGTTCATCATCAGCATGAGTAAAAAAAACTCTTAAGAGGGATTCTAATAGAAGGTGTGTTGATGAAATAAACAGAAATACCTGTGGAGATTCGAATCCTCCGGCGTAGTGGAAGTATGATCCGACAATGAGAGCATGATCTGCATCACCAGTTGATGTCCATATCGAGATTGCTTTAGTAAAGAAGCAACGGTTTGAAAAGCTGCAAAGAAAGATAAGAGGAAAGTGAGCTGGTTGAAACCATGCAGGATATGTGTATAATAATACTGTGTCACAAGACTTGTTTATGTTAAAAAAGAGAACCTCATTAGAGCTAGTCCACCGGGCTTGAGGATTCTGTTCATTTCCCTGAAAACTTCAAGTGGCTTTGTAAGATAATCCACACTTACCTGTTCAGATGCCAAGAAACATACCAATTCGTAAGAACTTGAGATACAAATGAAGAAGTGCAAGTTTTAGAGATAAAAAAGGAAAGTTTGGTCTTACCACATTGGTAATAACTTGGAAAGAATTGTCTTCAAAAGGCAGCTTAGGATTGAGATTTAAGTCTTGGACTATGTACTCGGTGAGAACCTGAAAGAGAGTATTAGATCCTATGATGATCCATCTCTTCTCTGAAAGAGCGTAAATACGTAATATTGAATCTTCTTTACCGGATTGCGCTTAAGCTCTTCTTCGTTCAAACCCATTCCAGCTATTCGTTCTTGCTTATATCCGGCTGGATAATGACTGACCTATGTAGTAACATCATAACAGCCAACAATTTAACTTCAGATGATTCTCAATAAAAACTTTCTAACATAACACACACAAGAATGGCTTTACAATTTATACATACCCAACTGCTACACATATCGAGTAAGCTCACTCCAGGAGTATCGCTCTGAGGCAAAACTTTTGAATAATACTTTGTCAATGCAGCTATGGCTGGATCATCAATGTGTGTCACAAACCTTGGAGTTTCATAGAATGTTGAATCCGAAGACCTTAGAACAAGTTTAGTAGACAAGGCAACAAGATCTTAGTATATCTCAAAACAAAACTATAGCTCAAGTATGAATTACAGAGAACAAAACAGAGTAAGTAAGACTGTAACAAAAGCTTGGAATTGTAATCTCTTCGTACTCATCGTATCGTTGGAAATCTTCTTCTTTGAATGGGAAAGTCTCGGGCCAATCCACCTTATTCAACGCCTAACACCAAACAAATGGGCTCAAATTTTTCATAAAGCTACAAACTTTGAACAACAAAACCCAAATTCTAAATTCCCATTGTAACTGATAAACCCAAATTCCTAAAAGCTACGAACTTTGAACAATTTAGCTATAGAATCGAAACCCTAACTGAAACAAAAGGGAGTAAAGACCTGTTCGACGGGAGAAGGATTCGTCTGCCTCGCGGAAGCAATGAAAGATTTACCGCCAAAACTACCGGACATGTTGTTGTTGTTGTTCATCATCCACAACGAAGCACCGCCAAAACCACCGAGAACTAACCGGCGACGTGAAGAAGCGCGGATCCAACGGTGGAAAGGTTTCGAAGCAGTCGTCAGGAGACTGAGAGCAGAGGAAGCTCGGAGGAAACGGTAATTTCCGGCGGAGGAGAGAAACGGTCCAAACGGAGGCAGAGGATTAGATCTGAGGCTGAGAAATTTACAAGTTTTGGACATTGTTTAATGAATTGTTGGGTTTTGTCTGATTTGCCAAAAAGGTTTGAACTTTTCCAGGACAAAACATGACGAAGAGATGACGATATCGATCGATGAAGAAGATGACGATTCGCGAGTCTAGTGATCCAAACCACTCTTACGTGGTCGTTTCTCTTTGTTTGGGGCTTTTCTTAATTTTTTACTAAGTTTTGGATAGTAACTGTAAATAAAATAAAATTTCTCTTTTCATTTATTTCTCTTTCTTTTTATAATGAACAAAAAAAAAAAAAAAAAATTATGGTTACTTTCGCTTGAAGTTTTATCTATAATTCACTCAAAAATAAACTAATGAAAATAAAATCATACTTAAAAAAGTAAACACGATTTAAAAAAGTAAACACAATTTATACATACCCAACTGCTACACATATCGAGTATGCTCACTCCAGGAGTTTCGTTCTGAGGCAAAACCTTTGAGTAATACTTTGTCAATGCAGCTATGGCTGGATCATCAATGTGTGTCACAAACCTTGGAGCTTCATAGAACGTTGAATCAGACGACCTTAGGACAAGTTTTTAGTACACAAACCAACAAGATCTTAGTATATCTCAAAACCAAAACTCACGCATGCCTCACAGAGAACAAAACAGAGTAAGTAAGACTATAACAAAAGCTTGGAATTGTAATCTCTTCTTACTCATCGTATCGTTGGAAATCTTCTTCTTTGAATGGGAAAGTATCGGGCCAATCCACCTTATTCAACGCCTATAACCAAACAAATGGGTTCAAATTTTCATAAAGCTACAAACTTTGAACAACTAAATTCCCAGTGTACTCACTGATAAACCCAAATTCCTAAAAGCTACGAACTTTGAACAATTTAGCTATAGAATCGAAACCCTAACTGAAACAAAAGGGAGTAAAGACCTGTTCGACGGGAGAAGGATTCGTCTGCCTCGCGGAAGCAATGAAAGATTTACCGCCAAAACTACCGGACATGTTGTTGTTGTTGTTCATCATCCACAACGAAGCACCGCCAAAACCACCGAGAACTAACCGGCGACGTGAAGAAGCGCGGATCCAACGGTGGAAAGGTTTCGAAGCAGTCGTCAGGAGACTGAGAGCAGAGGAAGCTCGGAGGAAACGGTAATTTCCGGCGGAGGAGAGAAACGGTCCAAACGGAGGCAGAGGATTAGATCTGAGGCTGAGAAATTTACAAGTTTTGGACATTGTTTAATGAATTGTTGGGTTTTGTCTGATTTGCCAAAAAGGTTTGAACTTTTCCAGGACAAAACATGACGAAGAGATGACGATATCGATCGATGAAGAAGATGACGATTCGCGAGTCTAGTGATCCAAACCACTCTTACGTGGTCGTTTCTGTTTGTTTGAGGCTTTTCTTAATTTTTTACTAAGTTTTGGATAGTAACTGTAAATAAAATAAAATTTCTCTTTTCATTTATTTCTCTTTCTTTTTATAATAAAAAAAAAAAAAAAAAAAAATTATGGTTACTTTCGCTTGAAGTTTTATCTATAATTCACTCAAAAATAAACTAATGAAAATAAAATCATACTTAAAAAAGTAAACACGATTTAAAAAAGTAAACACAATTTATACATACCCAACTGCTACACATATCGAGTATGCTCACTCCAGGAGTTTCGTTCTGAGGCAAAACCTTTGAGTAATACTTTGTCAATGCAGCTATGGCTGGATCATCAATGTGTGTCACAAACCTTGGAGCTTCATAGAACGTTGAATCAGACGACCTTAGGACAAGTTTTTAGTACACAAACCAACAAGATCTTAGTATATCTCAAAACCAAAACTCACGCATGCCTCACAGAGAACAAAACAGAGTAAGTAAGACTATAACAAAAGCTTGGAATTGTAATCTCTTCTTACTCATCGTATCGTTGGAAATCTTCTTCTTTGAATGGGAAAGTATCGGGCCAATCCACCTTATTCAACGCCTATAACCAAACAAATGGGTTCAAATTTTCATAAAGCTACAAACTTTGAACAACTAAATTCCCAGTGTACTCACTGATAAACCCAAATTCCTAAAAGCTACGAACTTTGAACAATTTAGCTATAGAATCGAAACCCTAACTGAAACAAAAGGGAGTAAAGACCTGTTCGACGGGAGAAGGATTCGTCTGCCTCGCGGAAGCAATGAAAGATTTACCGCCAAAACTACCGGACATGTTGTTGTTGTTGTTCATCATCCACAACGAAGCACCGCCAAAACCACCGAGAACTAACCGGCGACGTGAAGAAGCGCGGATCCAACGGTGGAAAGGTTTCGAAGCAGTCGTCAGGAGACTGAGAGCAGAGGAAGCTCGGAGGAAACGGTAATTTCCGGCGGAGGAGAGAAACGGTCCAAACGGAGGCAGAGGATTAGATCTGAGGCTGAGAAATTTACAAGTTTTGGACATTGTTTAATGAATTGTTGGGTTTTGTCTGATTTGCCAAAAAGGTTTGAACTTTTCCAGGACAAAACATGACGAAGAGATGACGATATCGATCGATGAAGAAGATGACGATTCGCGAGTCTAGTGATCCAAACCACTCTTACGTGGTCGTTTCTCTTTGTTTGGGGCTTTTCTTAATTTTTACAAAGTTTTGGGGAGTAACTGTAAATAAACTAAATTTTCTCTTTTCATTTATTTTTCTCTATGGTTACTTTCGTTAAAAGTTTCATCTATAATTCACTCAAAAATTAACTAATGAAAATAAAATCAAATGAATTTTAAATTTTTGAGTTGTGTAAGCTTTATATTTCGAACAAAAAATACATTTTCTTAATTTTAAACCCACCCAAACTACTCATTTCTGAACAAGATTCAATTTCAAAGACAAGCCGAAGCCAATGTATATGGACTTGATTTTAGATATTTTTATTATTTTATGAATAAAACTAGGATAATACCCGCGCTACGCCGCGGGTTGTTTCATATATTTTTCTGTTATATATATTTTTATGTTTATTTTTTGTATGTTTGCAATTTTAAGTTTGTTAGCTCATACAATCTATAGACTATCATTATAAATCTAAAAAATTTCCAAACAACCAACATGTATAGGCAAACATTTCAGCAGCCGCTCTTCATAAAGCTAAGGAATACAAATTACTATTAAAAATAGTAACTCACAATTGCTAATGTCCTTATAAGACAATACGCATAATACAGTTTTCAGTGAAAAATAATTCAATATCCATCATTATACGAATTCAAATAAGAAACTCAACATACTAAACCACTTCCAATAAAGCGAATTCAGAAGCATAGTCTCGTATAATAAAACTTTGAAGATTCCATCAAGAGATCCAAAATAAGTTCTGCAAATCTCTAATCCAGATAATTCAAACGCATCATAGAAATTTTTACAACATAGACAATTGTCGAGCATATACTCAACAATTGTTGAAGAGTAAATAAAGAAAGAGATTATTGCATATCCGCAATTACCATCCTCATCTTAGCCCTAACTTGTTGGAGACTTACAGCTTGGTTTTCCATAAATAAAAACATATATTCATGCATCACAATACTCCTGCTGAGCTTCAGCTCAATCCAACATGTTTCTTCCTTGCTTCTGTTTGTTTTGGTGTTGGATTAAAAAAATCTCGAAGTGTTTAATTCTGCCTTGCTTCTATTTGTTTTGGTAATTTCCTAGGATTGATCGTGTATTCAAGGATTTACGAGTAGATGTTTTCAATTGAAGTCGGTAAGTTCTCAATACTTTGTTGTTTCGTTACTTTAGTTTTTGAGATGTGTAATCTTTATAATTGCTCTGAGATTGTTTAATGTTTTGTAGCTACACCACTTCACGTGGCAGGAATCTTTTAGTTAGAAGAGTGTCGTGGATGAATTCAAGAAGCAGAAGAAGATGGTAAATTTAGTGTGGAGACCTATCTGCACTCAATTAATCCTCTTCAATTATTGCAGGCTAGCATCTTTTACTTAGGCTGTTTAAATTTATGGTTTTGTTCAGATTTAAAAACATTCCATCTTACATTGCGTTCTCATGATGAAACAGAAGCTGGAAATGATGTCCGAGAACCAGCTCAGTGTAGCAAATCAAGTGATGTTTCTGAAGAAGTTATTGAAGGAGGAAGGAGTGAGACAGCCTTAGTTGTATCCGCTGGAAAGCATTCAGTTTCTCGATCTTGAGGTCCTTTCTTTTTATATGTTACTTGAAGTTTCTTGTAGCCTCTTGTTTCAATTACTTTAACTGACTTTTTTGTGATTGGTTTTAGGTTGGGGCTTCTTTGATTAAGTTCATTAGAGGAAAAGAGTAAGATTTCTAGTCCCGGCGTATCAAGAGCAGCGTCCGACGTCAGCTTCACTATATATTCAAACAAATCTGACACATTCATTTAGTATTTAGACCCATTAAATGTTACAAATCACGAAAATATTTAGATCTATTTTAACTACGCGTCTACAAACCGTAGGCAATGGTAGAGCCAACGCCAGCGAAAACAAAGAGCAAAGTGGAGATGAACTCAGTGAGGTACGCTCTTAGAGAAGCCAAGCTGAAGGAATCACCAAAAGAACCAAAGACAACTCCAGCCATTGTTGTAGAGGAAAGAAGAAAATGCTATAAGTTCTTTTTGGTTAATGAACAAGATGATAAGACCTGTTGCATGTCCTTCTCTTTATATAGGAGATGCATAATTTAAATTATAAAACTACTATCCTTAATGAGTTTTTTTGTGGTGGAGTTGGAAACGACTTAATAAATGATTTAATGTGTTAAATGATTTAATGTGTTGCCGTTTTACTCTACATCTATTCGTAATTTGGGTTAGGAAGGTGCTTACGAAAGCTAAATCAAACAAACTCAACTTCTTTATATTAATATATTTTTGCTTAAGTGTATTAATGTTTTAATTTGATAGGCTACTGTTTTTTACTGATGTGTCAACACCATGTTCAATGTTCATGTTGATATGTCATGCTCTGGAGAGAAACACCTTATACTTTTATTGTATTGATTCCCAAGTTTTGTTTGTTTTTACTACGCATACCATGAAATTGTGACTAAGTAAGACCATCGAACTTCATTTTTTAAAAAAACCATTCGTCAGTATATATATTACTTTCTATAAAGACTACTAAAGTAATCCTAACTAATAAAAATCGTATTTGCTTTGTTAATGGTTCATGAGTAATCATGAGTAGTCTTGATGACGGATACAGTCAGAATCGTGTTTGTAATTTGTATTCTTGCGTGTGAATGTAATTCTTTACTTCCGAGGTAACCACACATCACATGCATATTTGGTAAGTGGTAATGTTAGCTTGCAATTTCAAAAGACAAAAGAAAGATATATGTACGTATATCATGAACTTGATTATAACTAAAATACTAATTAGATATCCTAAATACTTTGCTTAAAAAGATGGTTAATGAGTCGACTAGTCACAATCAGCTTTTTAATTATCTTAAGGGTTGCGTATGTAATTGACGCAGTTTAATTTTTGTCTATATACAGTCAAACCTCGATAAATTAATAATGTTGGGACTATGAAATTCTATTAATTTATAGAGTTTTTAATTTCTCTATAAATTAATAATTATAGAGAAATTTTCCTAATTTGGTAAAAAAGTTTTAAAATAAGATATAATCGTTATAACTAATATTTTTTAAAATCAATTAAAATAAAAATAACAATTATCATGTTTTGAAAATAGTACTCAAAGATTTGTATATGATAAAAATATTAAAAATGAACTCTAATAAAAATTAATGTGTATATATATACATATATTTAAGATAATTTTATATAATTATTAATTTATATTATTGATGGGACCATATATTTACAAAGAGATTTCAAAAAAATTATTATCTTATTATATTATCGAATTGTGTCTAAAATTACACCAGTCCCAACTTAGAACCAAATAAATTTATTAATTTATAGAGATTATTAATTTACCGAGTATTAATTTATAGAGATTCTACTGTACTACTATATACAACCATTACTTCTAAATAAAAGTTAAGGACAATTAGTCTTCACTACCTAACCATGCTTTGCTTAAAAAGATATTTCATGAGTTCATCGTTTAGTTCAGCTTGTAGTTCATACGCTATATTGCTAATTTGTTTGCGTATACGACTGACGTAAACACGATTTTAAAAAGTACCTTCGAAATAAGCACAGAGACACAACACATCTTTTGATAAAAAAAAAAAAAAAAAAAAAAAAAAAAAAAAAAAAAAAAAAAAAAANCTACGTAAAGACGGTATCTCACTTCTCATCTCATATTTCCAATTAACTCTCAAAATACAATCTACCATAGACATTTTAACTAGCATTTTGAGTATATTTTTTTAGAAAAATCTATATACATTAGTATCTCAAAATTTCAAACCATCAAAATATTACTGCTAAGACTAATTATTTTTGACTATAGTCTCCAGTTTTCACCACATTTGTTCAGTACTAAACTACAAAAATAATCCTAAAGTTGCTTTAAAAGTTTGTTCTTGAGTCATCGTGAGTGTGGATTTCCTATGAATGACGTAAACTCCTTTTGAAAAGTATGATTCAAATATGCATGAACTTGAAAATTTTATTTAGATTACTAGATACTCGAACCACATAAAAAATGTTACTACAGTAATCAAGTGTTAAGACAATTGAGTATTGAGCCATATACCACTCCTCATTTCATTACTTTATATCCTAACTACTCTGTTTGAAATAATGGTTCATGACTCTTGGAATCTTGATATATCAAAGAGTCACAATCACTTTTTATGTATTTCGTAGTGTTGTTGGTTGCGTATGTGATTAGCGTACACCAATTAATAAAGTACGATTCATCATTATGCACACAGCGCACCTATAAATAAGTTCAAGACTTGTTTATTCACTTCACATCTCCCAACACAAATCTCATAACACAACCCGAAATCAGAGAGAGAGACAATGGCACAGCCCTCCAAATTCGTTTTCACTCGCGAAGAAGCAAAATCCCCCGGAGACAACCCCATAAAAATTTCGTTTTTGATTCCACTTATTCGTAAGCGATTCTCTACATACAAAGTCGTAGCCCTCGGATTCGGATCATCCGGTCGGGTCTTTGTAGGAGTCAACGTCGAATTCCCAGGTTTGCCTCTCCATCACTCCATCCACGCTGAGCAGTTCGTCGTCGCCAACCTCGCACTCAACTCCGATAATAAACTCAACTACTTAGCCGTCTCCCCTCCGGAAGCTCCGTGCGGCCACTGCCGTCAGTTTCTTCAGGAAATCCGCGAGGCGCCTAAGATGAAAATCATACTCTCGGATGAAAACGGCGACAATTTATCAATCGCAAGCCTCGAGAGCCTCCTTCCAAGGAGACTCAGCCCCGACAGTCAGCTTCCAAAGGACGTCCCTCGCCTTCTCGAACCGCGCTATAACAACCTCACCCTCTCGGGTCCCGATTCCCATGTCCCTTACCGTTATCCCGATCTGAAGCCCGCGGGTCTAGTGGCGGCGAACAGATCATACGCGCCGTACAGCAAGTGTCCGTCGGGAGTGGCGCTGGTGGATCGCCAAGGAATTGTGTACAAAGGATGGTACATGGAATCAGTGGCGTATAACCCTAGTTTGGGGCCAGTACAAGCCGCTCTGGTTGATTACATGGTTCGTGGCGGAGGCGGAGACAGAGGGTTCGCGGATATCGTCAGAGCGGTGCTGGTGGAGAAGAAAGATGCGGAGGTGCGTCAAGAGCAGACGGCGAGGATGCTTCTGGAGACTATTGCCCCCAACTGCGAGTTCAAGGTCTTCCATTGCTGCGAAAACCCTAAAGAAAACTAATTCATATTTATGGTATACGATATATGATATATACTATTTATATAAAAAGACGAATATAAAGAAAAATAATACGCCAGTACATAGAAGAATTACACTGGTCTTTATTAAACTTAGATGATAATTAATATAATATAATCATAATTATGTTTTTGTCATCTTCATGTTCAAGTTACCTTATAAATAATGTCAATCTACAAGATAATCATAATTCTTATTATTTTCTTCGGTTCATGTGTTAGATTTTGGTATCTATTTTGTTCTATAACACCTAGGATTATCCGATTTTTTCATAACAGTATGGAAAAAGGAAAAGAAAATATGCATTTGCATGAATCTCCATTAATATTTAATAAGTAAGATAGAAAAGTATATATGATTTACATACATATCAAAGTAAAGAATGTAACATGGCCCATTGACCCACAGGCCAACTCCTACGAAGTGCACAACTGAGGAAAAGTCAACTTATTTTAATTTTAGAAGAGTTGAGTTTCATGATTAATGAATATATTTTTTTCATTGAAGATGGTTAATTACAACTTCTTTCTGAACCCCTAATAACTGTCTAGTTACAAAAGAATAAAGCTGTGTCATTTCCCCTAGAGCGGTCATAAACATAACAACTTGCAATACATGGAAGCTTAGACTAATAAACGTATGATTACAAAAGTTTTAAAATGTATCATATCAACTTGAACCGTAAAAGTTTAAAAGTAAAAAATTATGTTGTTCGAGATGGTGGAATAAAAGTTAAGGACATGTAGTTTTCACTACATTAATTTTTATCTATGTTACTTACTCTTCATTACATTACTTTATAGATTATACTAAAACTAGAAAACTTAATCCTCACTACTTTGCTTAAAAAGTGAGTCCTTGACAGTTGACAGTCACAATCACCTTTTAATGTATCTTGTAGTTTACACGCTAATCTTCATTTGTTTGCGTATACATTGGACGTAAACGCGGTTTTAAAAAGGTACTTTCACATTAAGCACAGACACGCAACACATCACACACCTATATAAATAGGTAAAGACGTTAACTCACTTCTCATCTCATTTCCATCTCTCAACAAAAAATATAAAATCACGATCCCAAAATCAGACCGAGACAATGGCACAACACCCCAACTTCTCATCTTTTTTG
Organism: Camelina sativa; assembly: GCF_000633955.1. Taxonomy (NCBI): domain Eukaryota; kingdom Viridiplantae; phylum Streptophyta; class Magnoliopsida; order Brassicales; family Brassicaceae; genus Camelina; species Camelina sativa. Next base: position 5,784,144 of record NC_025696.1, on the reverse strand, counting down.
CAACATCCCAACATTAAATCTCAAAACGCGACAACAGCAAAAGATCAGTACAAGTTCGTTTTCAAACCCATCGAAGCAGCATTTGAAGGCGTCACCGAACTCAAGAAACTTCACATGCTGATCAAAAAGGCGATGTCACTCGCTCGGGCTCCAATCTCCACGAACAAAGTCGGAGCTGTCGGACGCGCATCATCGGGTCGGTTCTACTTAGGCGTCAATGTCGACTTTCCAGGTCTTCCTCTTCATTACTCCATCCACGCCGAGCAGTTCCTCGTCGCCAACCTCGCGCTCAACTCCGAGGAAGGCCTCCGTCAGTTAGCCGTTGCCGTCTCTACAGACGGCATCGAATTCGGCACGCCGTGCGGACACTGTTGCCAGTTTCTTTTGGAGATCAGCAACGCACCTGAAATAGAGATCCTGATAAGATCAAAGCATGTAGAAGGATCATTTGCGAGCCTTAAATGCCTCCTTACGGACATGTACACACCCGACAGAAACCTCCCGAACGGTACCCCTCTCCTTCTCGAGAAACGCGATAACTGCCTCGACCTTCTCAAGAAACGCGATAACTGCTCAACACCATATTCTAACCATCTGAAGTGGGTAGCTCTAGACGCGGCAAACAATTCGTTCTCGCCGTACACCGACTCTCCATCGGGAGTGGCGCTGCTTGACAACGACGATATCGTGTACCGTGGATGGTACATTGAGTCAGTGGCATATAACTCTAGTTTGGGGCCGGTACAAGCTGCGCTGGTTGATTTCGTGGCTCGTGGCCGAGGCAAAGGGTTCGATAAGACCGTCGGAGCAGTCCTGGTGGAAAAGAATGATGCGAGGGTGAGTCAAGAGGGCACCGCGAAGATGCTCTTAGAGACTATCGCAGATCGCAACTGCTTTTTCAAAGTCTTCCATTGCTACGTGATGCCATAAAAAACGTTTAGAATGTTGATCTTCGTTATTAAACTATTTTAGTATCCTATCATAATTATAATGCTTTGTTTAGTACTTCTTGGTTGGGTTCATTAAACCTTTTAATAATGTCGATATGATATAGAATCATAATTATGTTGTGTTTTCTTCTTGGGATCATGTTGCCCTTTCAGTTTCAGAATAATAATATTCATAATAATGTAGTTAACTAGTAATTATTAAGTAATTTTACAATCTCAAATCAGTTTGTTCTTATAAACGGCACCTTACGAATATTATTTGTGAATTGTTACTTTCTAAAAAATGTGAAAAAAAAAACTTCTATATTGTTTTCCAAAAGCATAATAAATAAATAAAAGATGTCTTTGATCAATGAATCTCCATTAATGAGTAAATATAAAAAAGTCTCATTTGCAAACATATACCAAGGTGGAGAATAAGTGGACCATATTGACCAATGACAAATTTTCTTCACAATTTCAACGATAAAGCGAACTAAATATATTCTGTCACACTCTCAAACACTATGAAATCAATTTATTAGTATCATTTTATGAATAAATTCTCAATTTCTATTTGTTTTACTAATCCATAGGTACCATGAAAATGATACTAATTAATACGACCGATTTTTTTGTGTACCATTTTTTAGTTAATTTATACAAAACTACTTATAAAGTAATACTAACTACTTTAAAGAAATTGGTTTTGAAAAATGGTTTGTGAGTCATTATGTTATTTGTAATCTTGTGTGTGCATTACCTACAAGGTAAACACACCGTTTAAAAAAGCATTCAACATGTAGACACATGACACATCAAATATCTAGTAATACGTGGTTGGCAATTTTAAAAGATACACGGAATTTGTGTAATGGACTCGATTATCATTATTCAATAAAATACTTTTTTTTCTGAATAACTCGAACACATATTCTATCAAAGATTTGAATATAGACGTGACACTATCAAAATAGTCACAGTGTTGAGGACTATTAAATTAAGGGCTTCTTTGAGTTATAGTACATTTTACAAATCCCTTAAACTAATCCTTATTTACCACTCTTTATTCCATAACCTTTTTACTACTCTTCATTACATTATTTTATACTAAAAATAATCCTAATTACTTTACTTATGAAAAATGGTTCATGAATCTTACTAAAAAAAATGGTTCATGAACTTGATAGTTACAGTCACCTTTTTGTCTTGTAGTTAATAGGTTGCGTATGTGATTAATTTTTTTCTATATTACTTCCACCCATCAAAATGTTACTAATTTAAGAGTTAAAGACTATTGAATTATAATTTTTCCACCGCTCTTTTCATGATGATAGTGATAGTTCATACTAATCTAGGAAATAACCTTACTACTTTGCTTAATATATAAGATAGAATTCATGAGTCTCAAAAGAGTCATAATCACCTTTTTTTGTTTTTTATCTTGGTTGCGTATGTGAAAAAACTACCATATTATCTTTTACCTATATTGCTATTCAAACCATCAAAATGTTTATAATTACGAGTTAAGGACTAATAAACAATATTTTACCACTATTCATTACATTACTTCTTACTATAAATTATAAACATAACCCTAACTAATTTGCATAAAAGGTGATTAATAACATGAATCTTGATAGTCACAATCAACTTTTTAGTTATGTTGTCACAATCAACTTTTTAGTTATATATTGATAGTCACAATCAACAACAATCAATATTATGGAATGATGTAAACACGTTTTTAAAAAATACCTTTACAGTAAAGCACACAGACGACGCAAACACACCTCTATAAATAGGCAAGGACTTGCTTCTCCACTTCTCATCTCATTTCCAATCTCTCTCACAAACATAATACATCCCAAAAAACACACAGATCCCAAAATCAAACAGAGAAAAATGGCACAAGAGAACAAGTTCGTTTACACCCCTAGCGAAGCAGCAGAAGTGGGCATCCACGGCCCCCGTGACCTTCCAAAGCTGATGAAGAAGGCCTTGTCTCTCGCTCGGGTTCCAATCTCCATATTCGGAGTCGGAGTCGTTGGAGTCACATCAAAGTGTAAGGTCTTCTTAGGCGTCAATGTCGAATTCAAAGGCGTTCCTCTTCACCACTCCATCCACGGAGAGCAATTCCTCGTCACCAACCTCGCTCTCAACTCCGTGGAAGAAGAGCTCACTCATATAGCCGTCTCCAATGACGGTACCAAATTTGGTGCGCCATGTGGCCACTGCCGCCAGTTCTATCAGGAATTGGGCACCCCTCCTAAAGTCGAAATCCTGATCAAAAAATCAGACGAGGACATAGGCGAGTACAAGAGCATCGAGAGCCTCATGCCGGAGAGTTTCGGCCCTGAATATCTCCTCCCGAAAGACTACCCTCTCCTTCTAGCGCAGCGCGATAACCAACTTGTCCTCTTGGACACCTCCGAAAAGATCTGCTCTGATCTAGAGAAGTGTCCCCATCTTAAGTGCAGGGCTCTAGCGGCGGCGAACAAATCGTACGCGCCGTACAGCAAATCTCCGTCTGGAGTGGCGTTGAAGTGCGATGACAAAGTGTACAGAGGATGGTACCTTGAATCGGCTGCGTATAACCCAAGTTTAGGGCCAGTACAAGCTGCGCTGGTTGATTTCGTGGCTCGTAGCGGAGGCAAAGAATTCGAGGATATCACTGAAGCGGTCCTGGTGGAGAAGGGTGATGCGACGGTGTTTCAAGAGGACACGGCGAGGATTTTCTTGAAGAAGATAGCCCCCAACTGCGATTTCAAGGTCCTCCATTGCAAGAAGCCCTAAGAATATTGAAGCATAATTATTAATTATGGCACGATGCATGGTGATAGCTATATTAAAAAAATGATATTATTAAGGAAAATAATACGCCGGTAGAGGATTACACTGGTCTTCTTTATGATCGTGTCGCAATTATTTATGAATGTCGTCAGTATAATATATAATCATAATTATGTTCATCATGGTTGTTACCTTTCGATAATGTCAATATAATATAATATAATATAATTATACTTATGTTTCCTGTGTTTTCGTTTTGACCTTTTAGTACTATTGTCAATGCAGTATTATGATCTCAAATCGCATCTCACTTAAAAATGTCACTTTACGGATATTATTTGTGAATTTCTTTTGTTCTTTTTGCAAAAGCAGCAGGAAATTTTTTTTAAATAGATTGATGTCTTAGCAAGTTTGCATAAACCTCATGAACTGTAACACCACAAATACAAGGGTAACCATGATACAATCTACCGGTGTAGACATTTCAATTAGCATTTTACGAATAGATATTTTAGAAAAATCTATATTACTATTTCAAATTTTCAAAGCATCAAAGTATCACTGCTAAGACTACCTTTTTTACTACTCTCCAGTTGTCACCACATTTGTTCTATACTAAACAACAAAAATAATCCTAAAAGTTGCTTAAAAAGAAAGTGGATCTCCTATGGTGACGTAAATTCCTTTTGAAAGTATATGATTCAAAATTTAAATATGCATTGAAAAATGTTACTAATTAACTGTTAAGACTATTGACTCATATCACATACCAGCCTTCATTTCATTACTATATATCTAGTTTCTACTTTCTGCTAAGTACAAAACTACAAAAAGTAGTCCTAACTACTCTGCTTGAAAAAATTGGTTCATCTCTTGAATCTTGATGTTTCTATAAGAGTCAATGTACGATTCATTATCACACCTATTTAATTAAAGTCCTAATGATTAAGCTTCTGCATCACAACGCATCACAACTAGCCCTGAGATTATTATCCGCTATCCGCGGATATCCGTATTTGTATCCGAATCCGCTCCAAAAAAAACGGATATCCGGACAAACGGATACGAATACGGATAGTGAAATATCGGATAAAACGGATACGGATACGAATACGGATAGTGTTAAATTTTAAAACGGATAACGGATATCCGTTTTTTCTCGGATACCATGTATTATATTCGGATACGGATACGGATAATACTAAATTTTAAAACGGATATTCGGTTTTTTACGGATATCCGGTATTTGTATACGGATATCCGGTATTTTTGTCCAAAATACATGGTATTTTATACAAATACGATGTATTTTAGCCCAAAATACGTATATTTAAAAAAAAAAATTTACGGATATCCGCGGATATTCGCGGATAATCGAATTTTTAACGGATATCCGGATAACGGATATCCGAAATTTTCGGATACGAATACGAATAACAAATTACTGATAAAACGGATACGGATACAGATACGGATATCTCAAAAAAACCGGATATCCGCTCCGTTTACAGGCCTAATCACAACTAGCGGAAAAATAAAACTTGTGTTTGTAGATACGTGGATTTTGCAGATACGTGGATTTAGCCACGTGGCTAAACAAAACCCAAACAACGAAAGCTTTTGCAGATACGTGGATTTAGCCACGTGGCACCGCTTTCCCGCGCTTTTCATGAGACAGACAAATTCGTTTATAGATAGACTTGTCGGCTACGGTGTTGGTTTGAGAGAGGGAAGGAACGGAAGAAGATGGAGGAGTGGATTCCGCTGTTCGACATTTTCTTGAATAGTTCCTCGCCGGGAACCGAGGCTTCGCTGTGGCTAGACCAGGCTTCTTCTTCCTCCACCTCCTCTGCCGCGGCGGCGCCCATCAACCTGAGCTCGTTTGTTTCGTTGCTTAAGAAACAATGCGATCATCAGAGTTCATCTCCGATGACGAAGAAGTAATACCCAGATTTTCGATTTGGACTTTGTTTTTGTTTTCTCTATGTTTGGGTTGCTGATAAAAATTGTTTTTTTTTTTTTCCCGTTAGGGTTCTATTCATTGAGACATTACCCAACATGGTTCAGTCAAAGATTCTATCTTTCCTTCTTTCCGAGTATCAGAGGTTTCGCGTTAGTGATTTGGTATCGCTGGCTAGAGAAATTTTGGCTAGTAAAGTTGTTGATTTCTGGGTTCAGAGAGATGCACAGAACCTGCTCGACAAAATTCCTAAACCAAAGTTTGATTGGATATCTCATCTAGATTTGGCTTCTGCTAGTGAAGATAGCTTTAGGGAGGAATTTGACTCTGTACCTGATTGGCTCACTGAGAAAGCTGCTTCTACTGGTACAATTCTTCCATGGCTTCCTGTCTCATTCGATGATGATGTAGTAGATTCAGAAATGCTGGTTGTTGATTCTTGGAATGGAGAGGAGGTGAGTCTCATCAGAGATGAGAATATGGAAGAAGATCATCGAGAAGTTGTTGATACGATTGATCATACCATGAATGTTGTTGGGTTACAAGCTGATGATCATGAATTGGCGGCGAATCTTAGAGCTCAGGTTACTAGCTCTCAGTCTACTATTGAAGTTTTAACCTTGTGTGATGAAATTCGAAAACTTTGCTTGGATAATGGTTTTAGGGATTCTTTTAGAGTTTTGGCGTTGATTGAACCTTGGAATGCAGATGATGAGACTGCTGCAGTTTTGCTTTCGAATTTGCACAGTGGAATTGAGGAAGATGAGCTTGGTTGGCCAAGCCAGGTTCTATGTTCGATCGTGCTTCCCAAGTTTTTGTCTCTTGAGACATCCGCCTCTCGTGTGTTAATGTCTGCAACAATCGAGTTTTGCAAGATCCACCAAAGAGCAGCTGAGTATGCATTGGTGTTCCCTTTGATATTCAGGAAAAAAGGGATAAACAACTTCATCTGTGAGGTGATTTCGAGGGTTTTGAAAGAATGCTTGCACTTGGGTCATACATCTGGTTTTTGCCAGAAGTTACTTTGTGGAAGAACTGAAGAGAGGAGGTTTCTGTTCCTTCCTTGCCACTGAGATCTTATATCTGAAGATCTAACATGGAATGAATCTCTGTTTATCCTTTTCCAGAACGTCTTGCTCCACGACGTCCCTTTAACCCAAGATTCTGTTGATTGTCTTGTTTCCAAGGTTCAGGAGTTGGCCGCAAGGTATTCCAAATCTCTGAAATTTGGAAACTTCTTGCTACATTTTATTGCCAAGTGTGCTCCGATGCCACAGGCTCATAAGTATCAGCTGGTCGAAGCTGTTAAGTGCACTAACAGTCTAGTTACAAAATCTATCTTGTCGAAACTCAACGCCCTGTAGCTCCCATATTACACCTTTCTTGTATGGTGATATGAGCATTCATACGGAAAGAGGATGTAGGACTGTATAAGGTGTAGGTTCTCAAAAGCTTGAAGGTGTTAATAAGCCTTATCTCAGTCAAGATGAGCTCTAGAGTAACATTTTCTTTGTGATGGAACAACATGGTGACAGGTATGAACAAAACACTACCTAACCAAGCTGAATCTGTATGATCGGGACATGCTTTGTGAGGGAAAAAACAAGAATGCAAGACCTAACGAAAGGAGAATCTGATGGATTCATAGTAATATAATTCCAGATAATTCCTAGACTAGCTCAATATTTATCCATGGTCTGACATCTTGAGACTTTGTCGGGACGTGGTGGAGCCTCAGATAATCTTGAAAGAAGAACTTTGAAGCTGGAGATAAAATCGCATCAGCAGCAGGATTTTAGAATATGGCTATTGACAGTCGACTTCATGGATCGCCCCTATCAGTCTACAGGGGAACGATTCAAGATTCATAACTCAAGTTCAGTTCACTTATCCTGCAATGAAAAGGCGAGAAATGATGTCATCAAACAAGCTATGCTTTGTATAGATGTATGGAGGGGCAAGAAGAATGAAACGAATTTAAGATCACCATTTGACATGAGAATGAGATCTAGACTAACCACGAAGAGAAACTGTAAATTTTTAACTTCACTCTCTCGGATCATGTAAGTAGGATACGTCTTCAATGTGCTGTAATGATACCAAAGTGAGCAACACAAATGACATTTCCTTTCACTATTTTTGTATGGGTCTCTGTTCAAGGAATAATGAATTTAAGCATGTTATGTGCCAACACAATGAAGAAAACACTTGGCCGAAGCTGTATATCAGACTTTGGTGATATCGTCTGAACACTTGGCTGAACAGTCTGAACTGAGTGTGTTTGTTAATACGTTCCTCACTATTGCTTTGATTAGTAAGGCACTGTCTGAAATCTTCTCCCACAGCGGCATTATCACACCATTTGTCTATTGACTCTTAGACCGAAAATTCTAATGACCGAAAATAAAGGTCATTCTAATTATGCTGACCTCATATCTTTGAGACCGAAAAAGCTTAATGAATACAGTATATCCTTTATTTAATTTTGGTGCATATAATAGGGAACATATCTTCTATAATTAATGCAAGATTTTCTTAAAATATTTTAGATATACATTTCTTTATTTAAGAAAACAAAATGGATGTACACCATTTAATCCCCTAAGTACACAACATTGTTTTCGTATACTTTATAATTTTAATAAATGGTTACAAACAGGTTATATATAAGTTATAAATTAATTCATATATTAATTGTAACAAATAAAACCGAAAATCTTAAACGGGTTACTCCAAATTGATAGTTCATGGATATTTCAAACTTTATTTTCGGAAGATCACGTGTATGGTTCCAAATATCTATAATCAAAATATTATCAATTTATTTTCCACAGATTTTATTGATAAACCACATCAATAAAAAAAGTTATTAAAGGGATAAACATATTATCTCAATCATAAAAAATTATAAAGTCTTGCTAATTTAACAAGATTAATCGTGATCTTCGGAATCGTATTCTATTTATTAAAATTAAACATTAATGCTAGATTAGGACCCGTGATAGAGCACGGATTGAAATTCTTTTTATTTATATTATAATTTTAGAATAAAATATAACTTATATAATTGATTTTAAAAGTTTTTAAGATCCTAATCTAGCATTAGTCGTGATTTTCGAAATCGTACTTTATTCTAAAATTATAATATAAATAAAATGAATTTCAACCCGTGCTCTAGCACGGATCCTAAGTGCTTTATATAAAGAGAGATGACCATTTTGCTCTAAACCTAAGAAAAAAAACCCAAAAAATGTCTGCACAAAAGTTTCAATTTGCGTTTGTGCTCTTAGCTTTTTGTCTTCTTTCTTCTCAATTCATTGCTTCAACAACTGGTAATATATATTTTATTTTAAATACTAAATAAACCCTATATAAAAATTATGGATCCTAAAACAACTTAATTCATATTCTTTGTTTTAACTATTGTGTTTTCAGGGAAATGTAACTGGAAAGGTCCTTGCAAAACTGATAATGACTGCAAAACCATATGCACAGGTCCAGGGGAAGATCCTACTTTTCTATTGTGCTTTAAAAACCCTCCAATTAATCACAAATGTTGTTGTGCACCACCCCTCAGTCCTCCAGTTGAAAGTAGTTTTGATCTACATTGACGCATCCATATATTTTATGTGTTCATCTGTCATAAGATTTCAAATTCTTTAATAAAATAAAGTGACTTCAGTGGTTGATTAATCCGGTTTTAGATCAATAAGTTTGGGCTAAGTTGATTTGGTTCGGTTCAAGGAGAAACAATTTTGAAACTTTTAACTAAATTAATGTTTGATTTGAATTAAATGCTGGATCGGATTTGTTAGAAAAAAATTAAAGAATTCGACTTTAATTAGGGTTAAGAAGAATTTGGTTTGTGTTGTGTGCTTGATTTGGCCATTGTTTTTACACACCAACAAAATAAATAGTCAACACTGAATGTGTTTATTATTATTACTAGCTGATGATCATGAATTTGGCGGCAAATATGATTGACAGCGAGAAGTTGTGGATAACATAGATCATACCATGAATGTTGTTGGGTTACAAGCTGATGATCATGAATTGGCGGCAAATCTTAGAGCTCAGGTTACTATTGAAGTTTTAACCTTGTGTGATGATATTCGAAAACTTTGCTTGGATAATGGTTTTAGGGATTCTTTTAGAGTTTTGGCTTTGATTACTCAGAGGACAAACAAATTGGCTTTGGCTTACGGTTTGCTTGATGGTGACGCTGCGTCTTGGTTTAATCGGAGATCGAAGATGTTTCCAATTAGATCTTGGGAACAACTTAAAGTTGGTTTGGTGCAAGGGATGATCCAGACGTGGTCAGGCTGATCACCAAGCACGATCGAAGCAAAGAAGCGTAGGTTGAAGACGTCAATCTCGTCACAAACAGAATTAATTTTGCAACCAAAGATGACGATGACAGTGAGTGATGCAGTTCAGCCAACATCAGGATACGTACGAGAGGATCTCCCATCTACAGTTTTGGTGAAATATCGAGTACAGTCACATTCTGGCCATCTGATTTTGGCAATATTCTTCCCCAACAAGTGGCAAGTATCACCAAACGTTGTTCTGCCCACAAGGTGTTCGAACAAATGTCTCCACCTAAAGAAAGACTGAAATCAAAGAAGAAGAGGCGATTTTTGAAAGCTTGGATGTTCAAATTTTAAACCAAAGAAAAAGAGAATGACGAGCTTAGATACAACTACAAGTCGGTAAGGGAGCTTGACAGAGCTTTGGGTACATGACATGTTTAGATTTAAGGGCTCAAATGCTGGAGAGGTCAAAGATCACACCAGCTCTTTAAAGGACTTATTGCTAAGTATCAGAATTCCATTGGCGGTAACCTGCATTTTCTAGCATATACGTTATTCAAACCGGAGAAAGAACACATTGTACATGGTAGAACACCAAAGCTTTGAAGTCTTGGAAATTCAAGTTCAAGCTTAAAGAGCAATTACGGTATGATAAAGGAGAGTCTTCTGTTGTGCTACACAATCAATTGCTGTTGCAGCTCACAATGTCTCAGTTTTCATGGAATTTGGGTTCAATACTTCCATTTTTTCCATGTGGTGTTACTCAAACCATATGCCACAGTTTCTATGTGGTCTTATAACTCACCAGTTATGGCACAACTGGGGAGCTCCCAACATATCTACCCTTCCACGGGAGATGACTTTCCTACATTTGGAACGGAATTTTTGCATTTTTGCTTCACAGTTGGGCATTGACGTTTCCAAAACTGCAGGAGAGGGCATCAAGCTACTGCACATTCAGTTGTGGTACATGTGCTGGTTGAAATTTCAAGAATGGTTTACAACTGAGAGTAGAAGAGTAATCTGGGAGAAGAACACAATTAAAAACCTGCTACTACTTTCAGCTGTTAAGAAGACAAGGGGAGCTGATCCAAAGTCCATCAAACTCTTGTTGAAGAACGTGACTATTAAACACAATCTGCACATTTTCCAGAAGCATGATCTGTTCCCAAGAGGTCATTCCAGTCTGCAGATATCAGTTGCTATATCAAGCTCTCCTAGTTCAGTTCCAGCAAGGACAGAGCTGGGTTTGAGGCTACAATGACAATGTATGTCCAAGAGTACTGCTACAACAAAAGGAAACGGCAGTGACTACTGAGGTCATGTCTCATGTTGTGTACACGGCTGGAATTAAAACTACTGAGGTTGCTGGGAGATCGAAGGAGAGTGCGCAAGAGTCTATGCTTGAAAGAGTGTCACGTATTGAAGCAGAGCGGAAACTGATGCGGGAAGAAAGAGCATTTATGCAATTACAAGTCCATCACCAATTGCTTCAAGCTCAACAATACACACGGAATGATTTTGTTCCAAGTTTTGCAAAATTTTCAAACAGTTAATTTAGTTTTTGGATTTCAGTTTATCTCAAGTTTCTGATTAGTTTAATCATTAGATATACGAAATATAAAATCAAATAAGCACAACGATGGTCGGTAGCCATAAATATTCATCACCATGAGACTAAAACAAACAATGCCTACATTAATTAAGTGAAGAGGAACAAAACACATGTTCTTTTTTTCATCACCCTTTGTATCAATCAGAAACACTTTTTTGATTTTAAAGGATGGTGTTATGAATCTTCTTATTCTTTAGTTATTGTGCTGACAAGTTGCAGAAGGATTCTCTGTATTTCCTCTGCATTGCTCCACGCCTTGACTTCTGCTTTGATCAGTGAGGAATTGTCTCGGCATCACAACATCGCACTCTCTCAGCTTCAATGTCGGGCAGAAAGTCACCTCCTCCATCTCCAATGTTAGAGAATAGAAACCTCAATCCTCACTTGACCTCTCGATCGATTCACGCAACAAGAACAACGCAACAACTTTGGTAACCCAGTTCACGACCGCAGTCGCTACGTCTGGGGAGAGACGGTGCTCTCAACCTCCACTGATGAATCGGAAAACACCTCTGATGTGGTTTACATGAAGATTAGCTCTCACACCCCATTACACCATGAGATTACATGAAGAAGAAGAGAAGAAGAGAAGAGAGTTTCAGAGAAATCCTAGAACCCGAGTACACATCTATCACCCAAACTCTCTCTAAGTCTGTCACTTTCTAAACCCTTAGCATAGCCGCAGAAGAAACGGACTGGACCAAGAGCCCAAAGGCGTGGCTGCTCCTCTTTTATACTCTCACCGACAAACAGACATGAAGCTCCGTGTAATGACCTAAAGCATACTGAGCCAACACAATAGGTGAAACCTTCTGTTTCTTTGAGAAGCTTTCCAACACTTGAACGAAGCCACCTTTGGTTCTTGTTTGCTTCTGTAATTTCTTCTTCTCTTGCTTGTCTTTAAGATTCAGTCTTACCTTCTTAAAGCTTCTTCTTCAATCACCATACATACAAGCTGTATCACACTTTACATCCAAGGTAGATAAACCTTGTAGGAGTTTGATCATGGGGAGAAGAAGCACTTATATGATACATCACTAGACCCTGAAGAATCATGAACATATTCACTAGTCAAAATCCTAAAAACGTAATCCAATCTATTTGGTAAAGCTTAACAAAGTACAAGTCTTTCCACCATACCAGGACAACTTTAGAAACGAAACTTTTAGCTTATGGACTGAAAACTAAACCCAAATTCCAGTGGATAGTTCAAGCTTCAGAACAAAAACTTGCAAGTCTAACTAGGCAGATGTAGAGGCTTATATAGTTTACAAAGATACAATACCTTTGCATAAGTTTGAAGGGCAGAGATTACAGCTATGTGGAGGCAATGCATCACCATGATACGGCAAGATCCACAAGTTCCCATTTTCACCAACAGAGGTTGGATTTGTGTAAATCTCAGAAAAGCAATCCAACAAATCATGCTGCTCCAATATCTTCTCAATGGAAAAATTGATTAGCATCACTCACAATCTTTAAATCACATCTGCCAATTGAAAACAAACAACAACACTCAACCAAAGCAACAAGGGCATGAAATCTTGATGGATATTGGTTTTTTCTAGTCTCCAACTTAAATGAAATAAAGACGATAGCAATTGAACACACCTTGTACTTCAAGTCTGGACATTTAACACCAACCACGGTATGGTGACCAGTGATGGTATTGCATCCTAAGACTGTATAACCAGGAAGCTCATCGCCAACAACAGCACCACTAGCTGACAGAAATTCAAAGGCAGACACATAGCAAAGATCAATCGATATAAGAATAAAAAGCAGAGAAGACCATATAGTAAGGAAATCAAACAAGAGATGAAAGAAACTTTACCGCATGAGAACACAAGATATCGAGTGATACTGAAGGAGACACTATCAGGAGCAGATGCTGCTGCTGGCTCCTTTGACCTCACGCTCCTTCCATCCTTTAATGATCCCTGAAATTGTTGCACTTGTATCATCTTCATCTTCCTCTCTGATCTCACTAGGTGTCCAATGCACTGTGAGTGATGCCAGCGTAGAGACAACAAAACTCATCTCAGGTCTCTGTGCGGGTTCCTTGGCGCAACAGTGAATTGCCAGTTTGGCTACCTCATCAATGACGCTGCAGGTCTCTTCGTTGAGCTCGATGGTTTCGTCAATGGCTTTTCCAATGGAGTTGTTGTCGATGAAAACCTTCCTGAACCAAGTGGAGATGTGATGATCATACTCAGATCGATTCTCGTCTAAAGCTGCCTGCCCTGATACTAGTTGCATCAGAATGACCCCAAAACTGAACACATCAGCTTTTGTAGTTACCCTTCCATTCACTGCAATTACAAATGTTTGAGCTGTCAGAAATCGATCAGATATAGATATTTACAGATGAAATTAAAGGAGAACCTTACTTTGATATTCAGGTGCAATGTAACCAGCTGTTCCCACACACTTTGTCCTGATAGATGCTCTGCCCTCTTCTGTAGCCCGGACCAATCCAAAGTCAGAAACCTTTGCATGCATATCATCTCCCAGAAGGATGTTTGCCGGTTTCAGATCTCTGTGTATGTAACTCTGACATTGAAGAGCCAAAGTATGCAGATATTCTACCCCTCTGGCCACATCCAAGGCAATAGCAAGCCGTGTAGTCCACTCAAGGGGTTTCAACCCTTCTTCCTTCCACTGGAATAGATGTCTGTTCAAACTTCCTTGAGACATGTACCTGTAAACCAACAATCTCTCGTTTCCTTCGACGCAATACCCATGCAGAACTACGAGATTTCTATGGTTTACCTTGGTTAACGTGCACACCTCGGCTCTAAACCCTTCATCCCCTTTTCCTCTTAACACTTTTTGGCCCATTCTTTTCACTGCAATCTCAACATCTCCGTTCTGCAGTTTCCCTTTGTAGACTGATCCAAAACCACCTTTCCCAATCAGGTTCTGCTCGCTAAAATTTTCTGTAGCCTCCCTGAGAAGCGAAAGGGGAATCACATAATTGTCTACTTCCATGTATTCATCACCACATTGCTGCCCACTTGTCACTGTTTCATTCTGAAGTCGTAGAATGTGATGCTTCCTTTTCCTGAACAGAAAGATCCCAAAAGCTACTCCTCCAGCAATCACTACACCGACGAAAATACCAAGCAGGAGTTCAACAATACCTGATTTGTTCTTGTTCCTTGTTGGCGAAGGAACAAGAACGCTGTTTGTCTCGAGGTCCGGATTCCCTTCAGTGTTGAGATCTACGTTCCTGAAGTGCGGCAGTGTCCCATGAAGTTTGTTATACGAAAGATCCAGAATTCTCAGATTCAGCATGGTGAGCTCGAGAGGAATGGTGCCTGTAAGGAGGTTATGTGAAAGATCAAGCACCTGAAGAGACGTGAGATCAGCGAACTGCGGGGAAATTGTTCCTGTCAAATTCATAGATATGAAGGCGATACTCGTGATGACACCCTCCATACAGTTGATTCCAAACCATCCGCAAGGATCATTCCCTTGCCAACTCTTCAGAAGCTCCTGTGGGTATCCAAGCTGCTGAGCAATTGAACGCAATATCTCGACTGCGTGATCAGTATCAGGTGGAAATCGAGCAACTGCAACTGAAAAGAGAATCAACCAAACCATCATGATTCTACAACCGACCATCTTCCTGAAAAGAGCTGAGGTTTTCAAGTCAAATGACAGATCGATCCGCGTTGTGAGATTTCTGCACAGATAAACCAAAATCGATGATGCAATGAAGATTGGAAATCAAAGAAGACAATATCGGAAGATCTTGTGCTTCTACATAAATCAATCTTACCTGATCTGTGTAATTTAAGTCGGTCTTGATAAACCCTAACCGGAGAATTTTCTAACTTGAATCGGGAAGATAGATGTGTGAACCCACGAGACACCTCAACAGACAGATTCTCAAGGTTTCAGAGGCTCGTATTTGCTCCCAGAACTGGATTCGAGCTTTAATTTTGTGAAGATTGCAGATCGGAGACAACTTTGGAGAGTCGCTGGAGAAGAAGAAACGGAAATAGGAGGGAAGGAAAAGAAAATAAAATTTAATTTTTAAAAAACATTTTGAGTACCAAACAAGGAAATAAACCACCTGACCTGACCTGACCCGACCTGACCCGACCCGACCCGACCCAGTGTATTTTAAATCTACTCCAGTCGTAAGCTTTTTTTTTTCTTTTTTTTTTTTAATTTCAAGTCATGGTTGTGAGTTGTCCTTATTTTTTTCTTCCTAATTACCAATAATCGTAAAGCAAGTCATTAATAGGTATAATCCGTGATTTATCAAGGAATTAATAAAAAAAATTGTATTCCATAAAGTTTAAAATATTAACATTTCCACTTCTAAAAAAAATTGTTTAAAATTTAAAAGAGAGTGTTATATGGATATTGATAGAAATTCAAAATATTATTAATTTGATGCTACAACAAAGATAATTATCATTTTATTATTTTGTTAATACCATCTATATTAAAATATTATACATCTTTAAAATGATTAAGTTATGATTATCTATAAAAAAAAATTGTCCTGCCATATCCCACAGGTTAAATACTATACCGACTAATTACCATTTACTATATAGACAACACAATTATTGATTGTCAAATAAACTACAAACTCTTTCACAAAAAAAAAGTTGAGTATTTTTGAAAATATTTTGAGAGTTTTTGAGAATTATAATTTTTACTAACTAGATGTAAATTAAATATCCAAGTGGAGAATTCATGTATTTCGTCAAAATGTTTTAACCAAAACTTTTTAAATAAAATTTGTATGATGGGTAATCATTATAGAGAATGGTTATGAGACAAAAATTTTGATGGGACATGAATGGATAAGATGTGACAAAACGAAATGCAACGGGACATGATGAGATGTAATAGAACGGGATAAGACCAAATTAAAACTAAACTAAAATTTGATATATGGAGTTAATACCAATATTGTCCATGCACTTAATTTATGTATTCAAAATAACATATTCTAATCCCATCTTACGAATTTAAAACTTATATAAAAAATTTGTTTAGTATTGTAGCACAAATTACTACCTAGTTACCAATAATCGTAAAGCAAGTCATTAATAGGTATAATCCATGATTTATCAAGGACCTGAAAAAAAAAATGTATTCCATAAAATATAAATGTCTAGTAAAATTAGTTGTAAAAAAGAAAAAGAAAAATGTCTAGTACAATTAAATTTTAGTTTAGTAAAATTATTTTAAAATCATCATTAAACTATATAGTATTCAAAAAAACTATATAGTATTAAGCAAGATTTACCAGAAAATTATGTCTCAGTTAATAAACAAACAAGAGTGATAATTTGTAACAGTGCTTCTGAATGTTTAAAATGGAGGAAAATATAATAAGGCTCCTGCATTTTACATCAGTCCCCCTAAAAACATTAGTGATGCTGAACACTTTATGAAAAAAAAAAAACGGTATAAAGTGGGTTCGAACTCATGACGTTATGGGTATATTTGGGAAAAACCGAAAAAGCTCTATAACACCATCCCTTGTAATTCGAACTTCGAACCTTTGATGTCAGGAATTAATGCCGGGTGTTATTCAACTTTCAATCAACATTTAATTTAGTAATTGTTCTTGTCAAGTCGTTTAGTTCGGATATTAAGGTTTAGTTTAGTTCTAAAACAGGTTAATATAATTATACTATTGCCAATGCAGTAATACAAAATTGTATTTCAGTTTGAGTTTATAAAAAGGTGGTTAGAGTTTAAATTACACAATTAAACAAAATTATATATGTTGGTTTGAGTTTATCAAAAAATAGTTAGGGTTTAAATGTTATAATTAAAAATATAATAGAATATTATAATTAATCATTTTAAAATTGATTGATCTACAATTCTACATAATTTGTTTTTAATTAAAATTTTGTTTCCTTAACTAATAAAGGGTGAATAAGAGAGATTGACCCTTAGGGGTGAATCCATTAATTATGACTTGTCTTTTTGTTTTTTTTTATTTCCTTTTTTCTTGGGTCTATTTTTAAAGTTTCTTTTATGTTGACCTTATATCTTTGATTTTGTGATAAATAATATGAGACCGAAAAAGCTTAATGAATATATCTTTTATTTAATTTTGGTGCATATAATAGGGAATATATATTCTATAATGAATGCAAGATTTTCTTGAGATATTTTAGATATATATTTCTTTATTTAAGAAAAAAAATGGATTACACCATCTAATGCTTTATATAAAGAGAGATGACCATTTTGCTCTAAACCTAGAAAAAAACCAAAAAATGTCTGCAAAAAAATTTCAACTTGCGTTTGTGCTCTTAGCTTTTTCTCTTCTTTCTTCTCAATTCATTGCTTCAACAACTGGTAATATTTTATTTTAAATACTAAACCCTATATAAAAATTATGGATCCTAAAGCAACTTAATTCATATTCTTTGTTTTAACTATTTATTTTTCAGGGAAATGTCACTGGAAAGGTCCTTGCAAAACTGATAATGACTGCAAAACCATATGTACAGGTCCAGGGGAAGATCCTACTTTTCTATTGTGCTTTAAAAACCCTCCAATTAATCACAAATGTTGTTGTGCACCACCCCTCAGTCCTCCAGTTGAAAGTAGTTTTGATCTACATTGACGCGCATCCATACATTTTATATGTTCATCTGTCATAAGATTTCAAATTCTTTAATAAAAGCTATTATCCGGATCATTTTTTTTTTGTTTGTTGTAATTTGTATGTTATCATATTAAATATCATGTGTTTCGTTCGTTAAGAGGAAGAAGAAAGCGACGAAGATGTTGTTCATTGTCAGTTTCTCTTCATCATCTTCCACGACGAACCACGTCTTAAATAATAACGTTTACGAATGCCTAATCGGGATTTAAAAATTTATTATCATTTTTAAATGTTAGACTTTTAAACGAAAGAAAATGAGGAGTTTAAAGGTAAGAACTAAGAACAAAGAAAATTATTAATCATCAAAACCAAACAAAAGATAATAAACTTTTTGACATAAATCTCATCATTTTATTAATTTTTTAATTATTAACCATTTTTATGGGTTTTATTAACCAGTTATTAATTTCTTTTGAGATTTTTTTTAATTTTTAATGGTTAATAAAATTTTGGACCCTAATCTTTGGCTTATGTTGCTTATGCTCCGGACAGGTCCTGCAACGGACAAACCAGCCAAAACCCCGTTCATAATACTGCGGGATACATCTGACAGTAAAAATATACTGATCATGAGGACCAACGAAACCAGCACCAAAGTAGAATCATCGATCACATAGTCGCGTTAAGTGGTTACAGCACCATCTCTGCGACCAATCCCACCGGAGTTCGACTCTACTAAGTCGCGTTACCCCGCGTAGTAGAGTTTGGCTATGAATCGGACCTTGTTGATTCAATGATGAAAAAAAAAAAAAAAAAAAAAAATTTGTGCACCCAAACTTTCATTAAACCTTACGAGCTAAATTGCTCAAATGACAACAGATAATGTTTTGCAAGAGAGTCTGCTACAGAATTAGCAGCTCTAGGAATGAAACGACAAACGAAAGCACTAAGGTTAGAAATAGCAATAATAATATCAGATACAACTCCATGAACTTCGAGAGAGACTGATCGGGCATTGATAGCCCCCACCAGTTGTTGACAATCAGATTCCACCAGAAGATGAGTAACACTTTACCTGACGCATCCAGAACAGCAGCTCTACAGGCCAAAGCTTCCGCCATAAGAGGTGATGATACAAATTCACAAACCGCCGAGTGGTGAGAAGTGATCCCCACAGGATTTGTAATGGTCCAGCCAATGCCTGCGACCTTTATAGCTTGTCTCCATGCTCCATCCGTCCTACACAAGACCAAATTATCGTGCTTGGGCAAAACGTTCAAAGCCCCTTTGTTTATCGTGCATCCAGGTGAAGGAGGAAGCTTTAATTGCGCCGAAGTCCACTCCTTAGCTTCTAGAATAGCTCGCAGTAACGTTTCCTCCACACTGCAGGGGGGTGATCTGAAAACTCTTTGATTTCGAATTTTCCAAAGACTCCAGCAAATCCAGGGAGCCAAGAGGCCTGAAGTGAGACCTATGGGTGGGAGACATGATAATTTATTTACTAGTACTATCCCTTCCCTTAAATCTCGATGGAAATTTGTCGATTGAACTGGAACTTTTTCCTATACTGCCACTGCAAACGGACATTGGAAAAGCATGTGTAGAACTGTTTCAGGCCTTCCACAGAAACTACAGGCCTCTTCTACAGGTACACCTCTGACTCGTAATTGCGCTCCAGTAGCCAAATCACCATGAATAGCCTTCCACAAGAACATTTTCGCTTAGGGGAAATATGTAGAGCCCAAACCTCTGATTTCCACTTAACAGAACTCAGTCGGGGTTCCATAATACCACGACACGCCTCTCTTCTAGCCATAAGATACCCCGACTTTGTAGAATACTATGTCGACTAATCACCATTTCCTATATAAACAACACAATTATCGATTGTAAAATAAACTACAAACTATTCCACAGAAAAAAAATAATTGAGTATTTTTGAAAATATTTTGAGAGCTTTTGAGAATTATAATTTTAAACTAAATGTAAATTAAAATTCAAATGGAGATTTCATGTATTTTATCTAAATTTTTAGCCAAATTTTTTTTTTAATAAAAATTGTATAATGGGTAGTATAATGGGTAATTATTGTAGAGAACGGTTATGAGACTTAAAATTTTTGATGGACAGGTGTGGATGAGAAGTGATAAGACGAGATGGAATGGGATATGATGAGATGTAATGGAACGAGACGATACCAAACTAAAACCAAACTAAAATTCAATATTTGGACTTAATACCAATATTGTACAATGTACATACACTTAAGTCTTAATTTATATGTATATCAAATAACAAATTCTAACTCACTTTTACACATTTAAAATTTATATTAAAAAATTATCTGTTACTCAATGTTAAAATTGTTTTTTGTAAAACTCAATGTTAAATTTATGAAAAGAGTAATATTAACTAACATGTTGTTTGACGATTTCAGTCTATATAATACTTTCATCTTCCACTTTATTATAATAGTCTTCATGCGACGCGAAGAAACCCATATACAGTAATTAAGTTATTTTTAGTAGCTAAACATATACAGTAAATGAAATTAAAACTTAACTACATGTATTTTAGTCATTGAGATTTTGGAGTGCACAAATATAATAAAATTTTAAACATATGAAAATTTTACAATATTATTAACGTTTACACTTCTAAAAAATTATTTAAAAATTAAAGGAGAGTGTTATATGGCGAGCAGTTTGGATCAATATTAATAAAAAAATTTAAATATTATTAATTTGCTGCTACAACAAAGGTAATCATCATTTTATTGTTTTGTTAACACCATCCATATTGAAATATTATACATCTTTAAAATGATTAAATTATGATTATGTAAAAAAAACATTGTTGTGCCTGATATCAGAGGTTAAATACTATGCCGAATAATTACGATTTCTTATATAGACAACACAATGACTGATTGTCAAATAAACTATAAACTATTTCACAAAAACAAAATTTAGTATTTTTGAAAATATTTTGAGAGTTTTTGAGAATTCTAATTTTTACTAACTAAATGTAAATTAAAAATATCCAAATGGAGAGTTCATGTATTTCGTTTAAATGTTTTAGCCAAACTTTTTAAATAAAAAAAATTATAATGGGTAACTATTATAGAGAATGGTTATGAAACAAATTTTTTTGATGGAACATGAATGGATGAGACGTGACAAAACGAGATAGAACAGGATATGATGAGATGTAACAGAACGGGACAAGACCAAATTAAAACCAAACTAAAAATTTATATTTGGATTTGATACCAATATTGTACTTGCACTTAATTTATATATTTCAAATAAAAAATTCTAATCCAATTTTACGGATTTAATATCTATATAGAACTTTTGTCTAGTGTTGTAGCAGAGATTACTACCTAGTTACCAATAATCGTAAAGCAAATTATTAATAGGTATAATCTATGATTTATCAAGGAACTAAAAATAATAATTGTATTCCATAAAGTATAAATGTCTAGTAAAATCAGCTGTCCAAAAGAAAAAGAAAAATGTCAGGTAAAATTAAACATTAGTTTAGTTAAATTATCTTAAAATCATCATTAAACTATATAGTATTAAAAAAAAATAGTATTAACATTAAGCAAGATTTACCAGAAAATTAGGTCACAGTTAATAAACAAACAAGAGTGATAATGTGTAACAATGCTTCTGAATGTTTATCAAAAATGGAGGAAAATATAATAAGGCTCCTGCTTTTTATATCATTCCCCCTAAAAACATTAGTGATGATGAACACTGTATGAAGAAAAAAATATATGGGTGCACTCAAGTCTCAACACTTGAAAAAAAATACGGTATAAAGTGTATTCGAACTCTAGACGTTATGGGTATATATGGGAAAAACCGAAAAAGCTCCATATCACCAACCCTTGTGGTTCGATAGTAGGCGCAATACGACAAGCTACCCATCTGTTGTTCGAGAAAGGTGGATTTTAATTTTGACTTGGTTAAATTAAAGTGACTTCAGTGATTGATTAACCCGGTTTGATAGTCCGGTTTAAGATCAATCAATTTGGGCTAAGTTGATTTGGTTTGGTTCATGGACAAACCAATTTGAAATTTTAATTAAATTAATGTTTGATTTAAAATAAATGCTGGATCGGATTTGATAGATTTTTTTTAAGAAGAATTCGATTTAGGGGTTAACAAAAATCGGTTTGTGTTGTGTTTGATTTGGCCATGGTTTTTACACACCAAAAATAAACGAAAACTAAGTAACAACCCGCACCGTCCGCACATAGTGCGGTATAAAATAATTATTTAATATTTTTACTGTAATTTTTATTTACAAAATTTATTATATTTATGAGTAATTGAAATATTTAAAATTTGATTATATAGTATATATCTATTAAAAAATTGTATAATAATTAAAATTAACCCGTGAGAGTTATTATAATATCAATTTTGTATTATTATATCATATGAACAAAGGATTTTTAAAAATTCATATTAAAGATTTTATGAAAATATAATTAAAGGATATAATTAAATTAGAAAGATAATATAAAAATTTAATTTTGGGTGTTAATTGTATTTTTGGAAAAATACAATAGTAAATAAATGTAAATATTTTTAAAAGCTATTGACAAATAAAGGAAAGAGTGTCATGAGCTCTGTAATGCTGACACCTCATCTTTTTGCCAAAAAGTTTCTCTATTAATATATATGGGATAATTAAAAAAAAAATAGTCAACAGTCATGATTCTATTTTTTGGTCTATTTTGGTAGTTTCTTTAATGTTTACCTCATTTTTGATTTGTCATATTTTTTGTTTTGGTATTTTTTTTCTTTTGGTAACTATTTGATTTATCATATAATATTTGATATGAGACTAATGAATCTTTATTTAAATTTGATTCAAATAACAGTGAATATATCTTCTATAACCAATGTTTTCAAAACCGGACCGGACCGGCGGTCGGACCGGGTTAACCCGCGAACCGGGCTTGTATCCGGGTTGGGTTAATATCAAAACCCAAAGATAATTGAACCGGACAAAAACCCATATCAACCCGCCAAAAACCCAAAAACCGGTGAACCATTAAACCGGCTAAAACCGGGTTCTAAGTTTTTTCTTAAAAACAAGTGCAATTAATTTTATTAATTACCTTTTCTAGCTTCTTTTTAACGATCGTAGGGTTTCTTAAAAGAAAAATAAATTCATAGCCGTAATTCAGTAGGGTTTTTTTTTCTTCTAGTTTGAAGTCTCTGCAACTCACGCCACAAATCTTCAAAGTCAAGGTAATTTTATTGAAACCAATTATTTTATAATAAAAGCTGTTTGATCAGTGCATGTTTTGGTAATCAGTTTGATTTTCATTTTTTCCCCTAGTGTACATAATGGAAGAGAATGATTCAGAAGAGAATAATACAAATACTGAAAACCAGTTACCTTCGCAACGTTCCATTCGTCAAAAGCAGGATTCAGCATGGGAACATGTCACTCACACTTTAGATTCAAATGGAAAAAGTATTCTTACTTGTGATTTCTGTGGTAAGAAAAATCATGGAGGTGGGATCAACAGAATGAAACAACACTTGGCAGGAGTGAAAGGAAATACAAACGGATGCAAGAAGGTTTCTCCAGAAGTTCAATTGAACCCGGTTGACCCCGGTTGAACCACATTGACCCATGACCCGGAAGCTTTCCCGGTTTAGTTACCGGTCCGGTTTTAAAAACATGGTCTATAACTAATGCAAGATTTTCTTGAGATATGTTAAACAATTTTTCAATATTTCTTTGTTTGACCAAAAAAAAAAAGATATATCTTTCTTTATCTGATAAAAAACAAAAAAGGGATGCACACCATCTAAATCCCTTATATAAAGAAAGATGATCATTTTGCTCTAAAGCTAACCAAAAAAAAACTATCTTCACTAAAAAAAAGAGCTAAAATAATGTCCGCACAAAAATTTCAACTTGCGTTTCTGCTCTTAATTTTTTGTCTTCTTTTATTCTCAATCCATTGCTCAAACAATTGGTAATATTGTATTTCTCTTTGTTTATTGGGTGTTAAAAATAAACCCTAATAAGAAATATACCCAATAAGAAACATATATGCTAGATTATCGAGTTAATATACATTCTTTGTTTTAACCATATTGTTTTCAGGGAGATGTAACTACAATTTACATTCTTTGTTTTAACTAGGAAAAAAGATATTCAACTACACGAAGTATTGTTCAACACATGACCACACATTCCAACTTTAAAAATGTATTGTTAACTACACGAAGTATATGTATTGCATGATCACATATACCAACTATATGATGACATGTGATCAACATCACAACCATCTTATTCCGGTACACTGTTCATCTGAATCCAGGATTGACCAGTACAGCGTTGACCGATATTGACCAATAAAAGTATGCAATTTTTTTTTGTTTTTAATATTAGAAACCAAAAAAAAATTGTTTACATCTTTAATATATTCATTCTTATAATTAGTATTTTTAATTTGAAGCTAAACTAATAGTTAAACAAAATTATTAATAATTATTTTGAATATATATATATATATATTAATTATATATGTATATACTAATATTTCTACAGTCAAATATATTGTTTTGCAAACTCATTTTTTGGATCTTCTATATGTTAAAAATAAATATTGTGTGTTTTTGTTGTTTACAATCAAATATATTTCTTTTATTAAATAACAAAAAACATTGTATTTAAATAAATCAAATAAATAGAAAAAAAACTAACTATTATAAGACTGGATGAATTAACAGATATATCATATATTTTTATATTGCAAAAATTAATAAAAGTGAAATGAAAAATCATTAATTATTTTTTCAGATATTAAAATTTTTACTTTACCATGAGTATATAACATTTTTCAATAATTCTAATGATTTTGATATGTATTGGGTTTGGTTCTGAGTATTTTTGTTGTAGAAATATTTATTTGTGGTTGAGAATATTAAATAATATTAATTTTCTATTTAGATAAATTAAGTAAGAAGTTGATGTTTTAAAATTAATAAAGTTAAAATAAATAGTTATCTTATTTGATTTATTATAACAAGATTATCTGGTTTGAATTTAAGTTTTAATATCTTATGAATGATTTTTATTTCAATTTTAGTTAAGTTTTGAAATTGAAAAAGATAACTATCATAAGACTAGATTAATGGAATTATATACAATATATCTTTATTTTGGATCCATATATGTTTTACAATGTAAAACACTATAAATGATTCCTAAATAATTGAACTAAATTATTTTTTTTTGGTTTCTAATATTAAAAACAAAAAAAATGCATATTTTTATTGGTCAACATCGGTCAACGCCGGTCAATACTGGTCAACCCCGGATTCTGATGAACGGTGTACCGGAATAAAATGGTTGTGATGTTGAGCACATGTCATCATATAGTTGGTATATGTGACCATGCAATACATATACTTCGTGTAGTTGACAATACATTTTTAAAGTTGAGATGTGTGGCCATGTATTGAACCATACTTCGTGTAGCTGAGTATCTTTTTTCCTTTTAACTATATTGTTTTCAGGGAGATGTAACTACAAAGGTCCTTGCCAAACTGATAATGATTGCAAGACCATATGTACAGGTCCGGGGGAAGATCCTACTTTTCAAATATGCATTAAACACGCTCCACCTGTAGCTGATCACAAATGTTGTTGTTTACCACACCTCCCTCCTCCATTGAAAAAATAGATTTGATCTATGATACATCCATATATATTTGTATCATCACCTATTATATGATTTTAAATTAGTAAAAACTATTATCGGGATCATTTTTTTTTAATACCCGTATCATTTTGTTGTTGTTGTAAAAGTATTAATGTATGTTATCATAAAAACAAAATGGAAAAAGGTGCTCATCACCACCACCCCGCGGGGGTTTAATCTAAAGATGTTAGGAGATAATGCTGGGCGCATAGCCATCATAGCCAACTGACAATTAACTAATTAACGAAAAGAAAGAAACCCCCTTTTCTCCCAGACACGAGAATCGAGACACCTTCACCACCGCTTTTCTCCGACGCCGGCGAAGGAAAACTTTGCCGGCGTCGGGACATAACCCGATCGCTCCCTCTCGTTTATTGCACTCTCTGGTTCCTCTTTTTATTTTTCCTAGTTTTTCTTAAGTTCTCAATCTCTATTAACCCCTCTCGACCCCTCACCAACACCATGCACCAATTAGCCGATTCTAAATCCAAGGAGGCCTGCGTTTGGTCAGAGTTTTGCAGCTCTTACTCGCTACCTACCTCTTTCCCGGAAAAGGTATCAAAAGATCCAGCAACCTTCAGATCTAGGTTCTCATCTCACCAAGAAGAGATCTCAGACCAAGTAGGGACGATGGCAGGAGCAAATCCTCTTAGCCCATCATATGCGCCTTGCCTGGTGGAGTCGTCGGCGGCACACGACGGCCATCTCGTTCTGGTTTTGCCTTCGGGTATCGGAGACCATAAGACTCTTGGTTTCTCTTTTGATGCCTCCAGCCCCGCTATCAACCTACACCCAACATCCTCCCCCTCGTCGGAGATGTTCTACCCCCTGAAGCCGATGTCACTTCAATCCGGCCGCCGCTTGAGCAATCCCCTGCATCCGACTGGAAAACTAGGGGTTTCTTTAGTGGATCCACCAATTCTCGGCCCATTAAGGCAACTGAGCCCATTAACTCAAGGTGTCTCACAAGAGCTTTCTCCGCATGTACCCAGGTTCGAGCAGAACTCAACTCTCTTCCATTCTAGCCAATCTTTGTGTAGATTTATAAAACCTCTTGTTCGAAGACTGCATTTGGTTAGTAAACTACCTTTGGTTGCTAGTTTGGTTAAAGATTTTTTAGACAACCTGCTGTTAGTACCACCTAGGGTCTCTGCCTTTGGAGATAGCAGCTTGAATATAATCGGCATTATGATCCAGTCCATAGGGCACTGTGGTTACCGATGTATGTTTAGGCTCCCTCCATTAACTCGCCTGAATCCTGAACCCGATAAACTGCTTATCATCAACTTTTTGAAGTTTCCGTCTAAGAACCTGAAGATTAGTGGCATTATGATCCCAATTCAATGTAATGGGGGTTACCACAACACCTTCAAGTGTTTCCCTTATGAACCTAAAACCGCTACCACCCCTTTACATATCCTCAACCAGAGCACTTATAACCCTGCTCAAACCTTTGGCAAAGCCCTCCTTTGGGTAAGCATCTTCTTTGTGAAAATGCTCTCAGCCTTAGATTCCTCAACGCCGTTTGGTCTTCGATCCAAGACAATGGCGATCTCTTCATCCATTGAAGTATCCATGGAAGAAGCATCGATATTTCTTGACCTCACAGGTTCCAAATCCCTTGCAAGGAATTGGCTCATAGCTCTCAAGTCTACAATCTCGATGAACCTTATCAATATCTATCTACTTGGTGTACTAGTTCTCATCTCTGCTTTTCTTTGCTGTATTCTAAACAATGATCCTTATGCTGTATGTTGTGTTCTATGTTAATGGAATGAAACATATGTTTGTTCAAAAAAAAAGCCAACTGACAATTAACTTATATACAGTAATCGTTCTTGTCAAGTTGTTTAATTCTAAAACAGGTCGGATATTAAGGACACATTTGAAATAAATAGTTTTTTAAAAGGTGTTATTGGATTCTAATTTATAAAGATTTTTGAAAGACTTCAAAAAATTCATCAAAAGTGAATAAGTGAAATATTTTTAAGGATTGCTAGAGAGTTTTTTTTTTTTTTTTTTTTTTT